>NW_024719086.1:335000-392500 GCF_018991925.1 Homarus americanus | reverse complement strand
TATATCAAGTTCCTGGTTTAGGTCGAGAAATGAGAATAAATACAAAGGACAGAAGGAGACGGACAAATATAATCACCAGATCAACATATTTTACGGTCTTTCGGGTCATCCAGGCGAGCAGGGAAACACATGAGAAGGTCGTAAACACTTCTGGCCTGCTGTTGACGAGGAGAATATTCGTAGTTAATGTTAATGCAGAGGAGGACTGTGAACTTAACGTGTCTAGGGGGGTGGTGGAAGGGGAGAAAGGAGAGATGGGGGAAGGAGGGGGTGAAGGGAGAGGGAAGAGGGGTTGCTGATGTGTGCTGAGTAATGGTGTTTTTGTTTTGGTCTCTCTTGTCTAATACCTGGAGGAATTTTTGTTGTTTCTGTTAACACCTGGATGCGTGTTTCTTGTTCCCGTTAACAGGTGGTGTAGTATAGTACCCGTTGTTCTTACTACAGCCAGAGACTGAAAACGCCACTCAAAAGTATAGTTCTTCCACCTAAAAAACAAGAAAAATAATTAAAACCCATGGTTGATTTTCTTTGAACTCGTGTGATCTAAGTGTGTGTGTGTGTGTGTGTGTGTGTGTGTGTGTGTGTGTGTGTGTGTGTGTGTGTGTGTGTGTGTGTGTGTTACTGTACTGTGGACTCCATAGGCGGATATTATTGCAGGGGTGGCAAGTGCTGACCGTACTGAAAGGATAAATCTTTAAATTCGTGGCGGTATAAATTCTTCCCGTAAAAGGAGAATCGTTCCCCGTGAAATTCGGAATATTACCAACTTTCATTTTATTTTCTCATTCGACAGCCGATGAACTGTGTGTATTTGCAGAAATTGTATTTTGAAATTGGTCTTTCCCTGAATATGTGTTTCCCGGAATATGTGAGTGTGGATATACGAGATCATGTGCGACGGCTGATAGCATGGCAACACCCAACATGTAGATGACAAATCAACATCACATAATTTTTTGTTAGATAAGAAATGGACTTCGTATGTATTTCTTATGGACTAACCTTAGCGATGTATTTGATCTGATATACGGTGAAAAGGATGACTTATTGCAACGTAAACTTTGTCTTAACATCTCACTGATCGTTGTAAAATAAAGAAAACACTAAAACTCATTCCTGAATTTCACCTCATTCCCTCCCTCTTCCCTCAGCTAGGTAAAGATAGAAGGGCACATAAAGATATAGTGACAGATATACGAGTAGACAGGTAAAGATATAGAAGCAGGTGGAGGTATAGACAGGTAATAATATAGACAGGTAATGATATAGAAACAGGTTGTGGAAACTATTTTGTTTAATCCCACGTAATAAATCGTAAATTGTAAATAAAACCTCCTAAGAAACTTACCTGCGGAGCCTTGAAGCACGTACGGATGTTTAGGTAGTGTTTTTTTTATTTTAACGGTAAATAGGCTTGTTGTCGGTGGTAAATCATGGACTTCTTACGATAACTCATAAGTGACCATCAGGTTGCTTCACGGGGTTGAGACGAGTTGACTATTCTCGTCATTTACTTTAAATCTAGTAAATTATAATTATAATTGATTGCCATTGTATTTTAACAATTAATAAGAAGTAACACTGAGTTCAATGAGTATACATTAAACTAATAAGTTAATTAAGCGAGACTTGTCAAACGGGAATTGGTTTTGTGCTTTGTGTCGAGGTATTGACCGATAGGGTGGGACACAGACAGAGCTGTTTACATACCCAGAGAGAGAACAAACACACGTCCAATAAAAGTCAAGATATTGTGGGGTTTCTTATACGGTCCTTACCTCAACGCTACAACGAACACCTGGTTGGAGTTTTCATAGAACTTAAAGACTCATAAGCCTTTCTTACAATAAATTAAATATCTGGGAGTACTGTTAAGAGAAAGCTGAATTGTAGGATAGGGTGTAGGAGGTGATATAGGTACAGAGACAGACAGACAGACAGACAGACAGACAGACAGAAGTGATCACCAGTTCAACACAGCGAATTGTTCAAGTAAATGTTCAAATATTATGTTACTGGCTGGACACTACTGCAGGCAATGCTCACTGGGCTGTTACTGGCTGGACAATACTGCAGGCAACAGTCACCATCAACGGCCTTCATCATCATCATTCTCACCATCATCACCATCCCTCTCACCAACTCCTTCCCCCACCCTCACCATCCACCTCACCATTACCTCCCTATCCCCACCATCACCTCACTAACCCTCACCACTTACTCACCATCACCACCTCCTCACCATCCCTCACCATCACTCACCACCTCCTCACCATCACTCACCATCACCACCTCCTCACCATCCCTCACCATCACTACACAATAACAAAACCCGCTAACCAGGTGCCATTCATTAGGTAACAATCGTAATAGAGAGTACCATTGGATTGATTTTTTTTGGCCACTGTAATCCTCTACAACCAACCTCTCGTCTGGCTGGATTTTGCGTTCATTTGTTTTTAATGTCATATATTTATTACTTTTTCTTTTAATTATCCCCTTATTTTTTGTTTCTCCTTTTTTATCATATGATCCTTATTTATTGATATTTGGTTTTTATATTTGCTTTTGTCGTTTTCATATATATTTATGATTTTTTTTTTAAAGTTTTTATTCCAAGTAATTTATGTTTTTTGTTGTGGGGTATGGGAATTGTATCCGTCCGTTCCGTTCGTCCGTCCGTTCCGTTCGTCCGTCCGTTCCGTTCGTTCGTTCCTGAAGGTGTGTGTACCCGTCCAAGAGATAGATAGATAGATAGATAATAGCCAGGTGTCTACTTGGGGGTGAACTGGACAACACCCACGTACACGCTCTTCACTGACAACACCCACGTACGCATGTTCTTCACTGACAACAACCACGTACATGTTCTTCACTGACAACACCCACGTACATGTTCTTCACTGACAACAACCACGTACACGGTCTTCACTGACAACACCCACGTACATGTTCTTCACTGACAACACCCACGTACATGTTCTTCACTGACAACACCCACGTACATGTTCTTCACTGACAACACCCACGTACATGCTCTTCACTGACAACAACCACACCTTACTGACAACACCCACGTTGTTCTTCACTGACAACAACCACGTACATGTTCTTCACTGACAACACCCACGTACATGTTCTTCACTGACAACAACCACGTACACGGTCTTCACTGACAACACCCACGTACATGTTCTTCACTGACAACACCCACGTACATGTTCTTCACTGACAACACCCACGTACATGTTCTTCACTGACAACACCCACGTACATGCTCTTCACTGACAACAACCACAATATTATGTTTGGTGTTATTTTTTGGTGGAAGAATAAAGTCAATATGTATTCAGAATTTTTCACTGCGAATGAACGCAAATATTACTTAATCCTTCCAGCCGCCCACCAAACACTGCCTCTCCATTTGTCTACTCTGGCAACCCTCCAGCCGCCCTCCAGCCGCCCACCAGCCGCCCATCAGCCGCCCACCAGCCGCCCACCAAGGGAACCATCAGAACGAATTATGACCTCTTATTGTTTTTACTGTTTCCTTATTTATTCGTGGTCTTCATTCATCGAGTCTTCTCCATGCATGACTATTTATTATTGTTTTATTATTACGTTTTTATTGTTATGTTTCAGGTGATTCTCCTCTTTTGCCTCCTCTTCTGGTAGTCCTCAACCGCGTCTCTTCTCCTTATTCTTTGTCTTCCTTTACATTTCTTTCATCATTGTTATCAGTCTTGTGTTTCTTCTCTCATAACTCCCAATTCCCTCATAATCACTCCTTTTTGGGGATGATTCTACCTTCACTGTGTGTGTGTGTGTGTGTGTGTGTGTGTGTGTGTGTGTGTGTGTGTATGTGTGTGTATGTGTGTGTTTCTATGTGTATGTCAGTGTAAGTCTCGACAATTGGTGGAGCGAGACTATGTACTTCAAGTATTTTAAAAAGTACGAGAGTGTTAAGAGTTAGGTTGAGACTAAAAGCGTTCAAGATTGCTGAAGAAATAAAACAAAATTGTGTTGGTATTAATTTTGTAAAACATTTTGTGTGGCGTAAAACTATAAGACCTGAGATACGCTGAACCTTATTTGCTTCTCTGTTTGTTTTGTAAATTTGTTAAGTTGTGTTTATCTTGTCGTTACTGAATGATCTTTTATCAAAGCTGGCGCGTGCTCACTCACACACATGCGCGCGTACACAAGGATGCATAGGCTCAAACACGCATACATACTATACACACACACACACACACACACACACACACACACACACACACACATTGAGTTCTCAAGAGTTCCAGTGAATTTTGAAGAGTCCCACAAGATTTTGATGAGTCCTACTGAGTTATCAAGAGTCTATTTAACATTTCGAATCCCAAGAGTCCACCTTATAAAGTCTAGGTGGTAAAATGGATCACCTGAAGATTAGGCACCTAGCTTACTCCACCTGGTGATTAAACACTCTAACGATGTTGGGGTGAGATTTGATTAAGTTGTGTTTTATTTTGTTAGGATTGGTTAGGTTAGGTTAGGTTAAGTTAGGTTAGGTTTTCCTAGGTTAGGTTGTCCTAGGTTAAATTCGGTTAGGTTAGGTTAGACTAGATTAGGTAAGTGTTGGGTGGGTAATCATCAGGTGAAATAAGATAGGATGCCTAATATTCACGTGATTTGACTCAAACTCTTTTTTTTTGATGCAACAAATCAACTGTTGTCCACAATATATGCACAATGCTTCACTCTCATATCCAACACAACGATCTGAATTCTGTCCGTCAGTAATGCCTCACATCCTACTCCTTTTTTATTTAAATATATTCCGACAAAATTTGATTCCCCCCCCCCTCCCCCCTACCCCTCACCCCTTCATGCGGTGGCGTTCAGCCGTGCGAGACAAACTTTCCCTCGTCATGTGGTGGTGGTCTGTGCTCGAAAACACACACACATGACAACCCCCCGATTTTCTATTTTATTTTTATTTAGATGGTCGTCAAACGTCAAATGTCAGAATTGGTGTAAATACGGGGTTATGGAGTATAGTTCTGGTCTCTATTTAAAGCATTCTAAAGAGGTGATTGGTGGATTGAGTCAAGTTCTAATGGGCCCCACTGCTAATATACTAGTTCTAATGGGCCCCAATGCTAAGAAATTATTTTTAATAGGCCCCCCCTGTTAATAGACTAGTTCTTATGGGCCCTACTGCTGATAGACTGGTTCTAATGGGCCCCACTGCTGATAGACTGGTTCTTATGGGCCCCACTGCTGATAGACTGGTTCTAATGGGCTCCTCTGCTAAATTACTATTTTTAATAAGCCTCGTTGCTAACATAATAGTTGTAATTGGCTGCACTGGTAATTGATTAGTTTTGATGGGACTCACAGCTACTAGGCCCTGGCTCTACTGGGACCTACTACTACTACTACTACTACTAATAATAATAATAATAATAATAATATGTGAAGGCCCTAGGGTATATATTTGGAACTAGAGTAGCTGGGCTGTAGGTAATGAACTCTATAGGTACAGTATATTTATGTATCGAAGCTGTAGTATTGTTATATAATGCAAGACCTATTTAACGTTATAACCTGATTACTGTTTGTGTTTTGTTAGTGTGTGTGTGTGTGTGTGTGTGTGTGTGTGTGCGTTTGTATTCACACATACCACCTCAGTACGTGGCAATAGTTTAACAATATCGCTATTTGTCTTGTAAAATATAAGTGTCTTCTCCTCGCGTGAAGATAAACGTGAGGAAATAAAGTCCACGTTAAAGGTAATGGCGCGTCAGGTGTTGGACGACTTCCCTAATGGTCAACACTACATCACAATCACCGAGTAGATGTTAGTAAACCCTTTAACTGAAAACTGAGATATTGTTGATTTATGCCTGGAATGGTGACTAGAATTTAGGTGATTGCACAGGAAGGGAAAGATCTGGTTTAGGTTAGTGAAGGGAATGAGAGGCATTTTGATGATTGAACCGGATTAAAGATTGAACTTTAACTAAACGGGGAATTTAAAAGACTGACTGGTTGTGGTTGTGGTTGTAAGGTGAGGCTGGATAAAAATAGTAAGTGGGGGGAGGTGGGGGGGGTTTATGTGTGTTGTAGGATTATAAAAAAAAAATACTTAACTAATAACCAAAGAGATTTACTATCGACACTTGAGAATTTTAGACTAAACGAAAAATGTAAAAAAAAAATAATTATAATTTTTTTTTTAGTATGTTATTATTACGAGTATAAATGTTAGGTATTTTACATTTTCTCGGTTTCAGTAGTGTTCTTAATGTCTCCAGAAGGTTTGTGTGTATTTATATGTGCCTTTTGCAGGAGAATTTTTACCAGAACGGGAATTTTTTTTTTGTGTTTACTGAGAGGGAAAAAAAGGCTTCTATGATAATGACAATGGTTTGGAATTTTAGTTGTCTTTGTGTCTTTCCCATCTATCCCATCATTGTTTGTTTTTTCCCATCATTGCCTTTTCTTCCCATCCATCGTCTGTATTTATCACCCTTCCCATCAATATCTCCCCCTTCCAAAGCCATCTCTGCCCCCATCTCTCCAAAATCCACCTTGACCCTTTCTTTCCTAACCGTTCCTTCCCTTTTCTTTCCCTACCTACCACAATACCCCCCCTCCCCCCTTGCCAGTCTGTCTCTCCCTCAATTCCACCCCGTGATTTACTGTTATCTTCCCTCCCCCTCCCTCCTCGGTAGTGGACGCTAAATGGGATTCTCAACAGCTTAATCTCAGGACATTTTCACTTATTCTTTACGATTGATATAAAAAATATTAATGTGGTATTCTATCATTATTTATTTATTTTTTTAGCTTCTGGTACTTCTGTTATGGTTGATGTGTCTGATATAATTTCATAATAATTTTGTTTTTAATTGTGAAAAGTTTTGTAATTTGTAGAGAGAAAATTTTTACGTAAAGGTAAAGCAACTAGTGGTTTTTTTTTTTTTTTTTTTTACGTTTGGTAATTGTGATCAACTTACAAGACATTGAATAGATTGTTGTAGCCCACTGTTGAATTTGTGGACTATATTGTTTATTGTGGTGTTTACTGTTATGTTGTTTATTAGATCAGGTTTGGTTACGTTTGGTTAGATAAAGTTAATCTTAGTTATATTAGGGTGATTTAAATTTTATTAAGTTATGACTGTAAAATTAGATTAGTTCATTTGGCTGTGATGATATACCTCGGGTGGGTTGGGACCATTTGTTTCAGTATTTTCAGAAGAACAAGACACACCAGTATTTAGCAGCTAGTGGGTTACTCCAACACCTTGGCAGAATGCTGGTGATGGTAATATGGTAGCCATCCTGGTCGTGTGGTAATGGTAGCATGATGTGTTGATAGTATCATGGTAGCCATCCTGGTTATGTGGGACATATAACAAACACACCGCCATGTTTTATATTCTCAGTAAACAAACATGTTAAAATTCGAAACGATATTTTGTACGTAATTAATAACACGATGTGACTTTCAACACTCTCCCATTTTTTGTACAATAGAGTTTAAATTAGTATTCATCAGCACGATAACACACAAAGCCGGGAAATTTATGTAATGCCCTTTTTTACCTAAATGCCTCACCTCACTTGTTGGTGAAAATAACATTGGTGTTATTATTTTGTCTGATGGGTAAATTATCCATACGTTAAGTCAGTTCTTCCTGTTAAAGGCTTAGTTTCAGGGGATATTAATTTTTGTTTTATAAGTAGGAGTTTTCATGTAGATATTTGTTTTAATTCACTCTGTATTGTCTTCTATTGTGGGTGGGTGAGGCTGTTAGGGGTGAGGAACAGGCGCTCTGAACTGGCCAAGGGTGATGAGGTGTGGTCAGTGATAATGTGGTCACTGATATGGTAAGTCATTGATGATGTGGTCTCAGGTACTGTCTTCCCAGGTACTGTGGTCCCAGGTGGTGTGGTTAAAGGTGGTCTGGTCACTAATGGTGTGGTCCCCAGATAGTGTGGTTAAAGGTGGTGTGGTCCCAGGCGGGGTGATTAAAGGTGCTGTGGTGCCAGGTGCTGTGGTTAAAGGTGGTCTACTCACTAATGGTGTGGTCCCAGATGGTGTGGTGTAAACTGTGAGTGTGGTTATAGTTCTCCAGCTCTCATTATTACACACGACCATTCATTATTAGTCAGTTCGTGCAACACAACCGCAGGGAGTCACGCGCTGCAACTAAGACATTTATTTCTTCAGATGTTACGAGTCGTGTAATAGCTGTGACTCCTGGCTGAACGACGTAGTGTTGTGTCGTAGGTGTTGTAACTCATCTGGTATAGCTGGGGGGGGGGGGTGATTCTGTGATTTGCGTGACAGGTTTTGGAGTTCGCCCTGAGACTAAATTTCTGGGTGTTGCTAGGTAAGGAATGAGGCAGAATTAATTGGTATTCCTTCTCTGTTGTGTCGCTCCACACGTGCAATGCCAAAAATATCCTCGTTGTGTAATGGACATCAAGTTATATGTTGTTACAGGAGAAGTTCGCTATTAATCTCGTGGTGCGGTCAAGGTCTCTACGTCAGCTCGTTGTAAGTGGCACCTTGGTGATCGCAGGCCAGTGATGATTTAATACAAAATTGAGTGAAGGAAGTAATGGCGTGAGTCTGTTCCACCACTCTGGGGGTTGGTTTTAGAGGCGAGTGAAGAGTTGAGCTGGTGATATGAGTGAGCGAATGTTCCGTAATGACAGACGAGGAGGACCACCACCACCTGCCTTAAGGCCAATGTTTACTGCTACACCTTCTAGGCCGGGCGTGCCAGCTGAGGTATTTATGTACACCTGGGAGCTTCAGTGTGCTTACCAGCTGGTTATATATGGCCTTCAGGGACACACCTAAGCAGGTAATACTACGGGGCAGGTGTGTAATGGTAAAACAGGGATCCAGCGACAAAGCCTTGGGGAGCTGGGGCCAGCCAGTGAGTCTACAAGGCGAGAGACCTCCTCTGCTAGGTAAAGACCACATGATGTACACACAGCCGGTAACATGATGCTGGGCGGGTAAGGGCTCTGATGAGGGAGACAAGGGCAGATTATTTTAGTGACACGACGACCAGCACCCACACACACTACCTTGACAGAGCCTTAATGAACTAGAGTAGATGTGTGAGTGTATGTTGAGGACGGTGACGTGTGAGGACGGTGACGTGTGAAGACGGTAACGTGTGAGGACGGTGACGTGTGAGGACGGTGACGTGTGAGGCTGGTGACGTGTGAGGATGGTGACATGTGAGAATGGTGACGTGTGAGGACGGTGACGTGTGAGGACGGTGACATGTGAGGATGGTGACATGTGAGAATGGTGACGTGTGAGGACGGTGACGTGTGAGGACGGTGACGTGTGAGGATTATGACCAAGCCTAACCTAAACAAACCTAACATACCCTAACGTAGCCTAACCTAACCTATTCTAGGCCAGCCTAACCCAATCTAACCTAGCCTAACCTAACCTAACTTAATCTAACGTAACGTAACATAACCTAGCGTAACCTAACCTAAACTAACGGAACGTAACGTAAAGTAACGACACATTATCTAGTAACAGTTTTTCCTGTTCCTTTCCACCGCCATATTATGTTAGTCAATAGATTTAATGGGATCATATGAAGATTCCTCCCCAGATAACTTCACCTTAACATTCATCCCCAACAGCTTATTTCACCTGAACATTCACGTCATTCACCTTCCCCAGCTTATTTCGCCTGAAGAGTAATCACCCCAACGATACCTGGGGGTTAGATTAGGTTACTTTAGGTTATATTGAGTTTGGTTAGGTTAGCGTTAGGTTGGTTAATCTTCAGGTAAAATAAGCAGGGGGCTAATAGTTAGATAATCGTTAAAATAGGCAGTCGTGGCAGGCTTGTGTACTTGTATATGAGCTGATATTTTTGCTCTATATTATTCTTGTTCGTGTATTGTGTGATTGGATATAGTACAGTTTTTCCCCAACACTCATAATTATTAACTAAATCTGGTCAACAGGCGATGACACTCGGTAATAATTTTCAACAACCTGACACGATTTGTGTTTCACGATCATAATTTGAACGAAATGTCATCATTGGCTGCAGACAGTAGCGTTAATTTATCGTAATATATCACATTTTGTTTTTACCGTTCAAAATCAATCAAACAACAGTGATAACTTGCATAAAATGAATGAGATATGTGGATGAGCAAATTGTATAGTGCATCAAACAGCAGTGACAAGTGGACAGTGTCGGAATATTATTTTATACAGTAATGTGATGTAACACAATATTTTTCTCAGAGTAAGTCGTCTTTGTGAGACATATATTGTGTTTACAGACACGAGACCGTGTTCTGTCTTACACACACACACACACACACACACACACACAGTGATCGAAGTCTTCATAAATAAGTTGATTTCTTTTTCTTTAAGGTATGTGGAGCAGCAGAATGTATTAGTTTGCGAAGGACCTCACTAGACGCTACTGAAGGTATCTCTATCACGAATTTTGTACAATGAAAATGTGTTAGTGGAAGAGTGTGACATACACACACAAACTATATACTGTATAGTCACCATTACTAGCAGTTGTGTGGGAGTGGGTCAGTGAACACCTACAGAGGCTGGGCTGGTAGGGTGCTGGAGGAGGTTGGCTGTACAGCTGGTGAGTCCCGGAACTACCTGCAGGTGTAGGAGGATCACAGGAACGTCACCCCGGCTCCTGTTGCTGCCCTGCCTCTCCCTCTCCTACTCCTCCTCTTCCTCCCTCCTCTGTCTCCCTTCCACTTCCCACCTTTCTCCCCTTTTCCCCCTCCCACCTACCGCTCCCCCTCTTACTTCCCCCCTCACGGAATGTGGGAAAAATCCATCCCTGGAAAAGGAGAAACTGTGATAGCATCGAGGGTGTGTCAGAACCAAGCACCTCCACTATGATGCTGTCTCTCACACTGTACAGCCTCTCTTAGGTGAATATACTGCACTGGTATGTGTTTTACTGCGCTTGTAAATAACCTACATGAAACTGACGATCAAACTACAAGTGATTGTTAACTTTTCCTAAAACGAAAATAACATGTCCGTAGCATCTTCATTTTCCTTAAGTAAAGTCTGGTACCCATTCACAAATGGGTGGATTGAGGGCGCCCTGGACAAGCGGCAAAGGCTTTAACCATCTGTTAGCCGCATCTTATATACCTCTATGGTGTACCTGTAATATAAATTAGTCTCTTTAAAAAACAATTGATGGCAGGTGATGGTCAATATGTACCTCACTGTGTGGCAGGTGTGGCAGGTGATGGTCAAAATGTACCTCAGTGTGTGGCAGGTGTGGCAGGTGATGGTCAAAATGTACCTCAGTGTGTGGCAGGTATGGCAGGTGATGGTCAATATGTACCTCAGTGTGTGGCAGGTATGGCAGGTGACGGTCAATATGTACCTCAGTGTGTGGCAGGTATGATGGTCAATATGTACCTCAGTGTGTGGCAGGTATGGCAGGTGTCAATATGTACCTCAGTGTGTGGCAGGTGTGGCAGGTGATGGTCAAAATGTTTGGATACAGTTTAAGGTGAAGGCGAGGGACTTCCCCCTACGTATGGGAACAAGATGGGAATGGACCTTTATATTGCCTTGGTATGGAGGAAAAATACTGAGGGTCCCTCTTTTGTGTGGAAATGGGAGGGTGAAACAGTGAAGGAAACTGACACTCCCTTCACTTCCCCCTCACTCTCTTACTCCTTTCCCTACCTTTCTCTAACCATCCCTTCCTTCCTCCTTTTCTCCCTTTCCTTCCTTCCTTCCTTCCTTCCCTCCTTCCCCCTATGCGTCAAGGATTGGCACTCACCATCACACACATCTTCGGTCTCTCTTTCTCAGCCTTTCTCCCTCATCCTCCCTTACCTCTCCCTCCCTCATCCTTCCTTACCTCTCCCTCCCTCATCCTCCCTTATCCTCCCTTACCTCCTCCCTCATCCTCCCCTTACCTCTCCCTCCTCATCCACCCTTACCTCTCCCTCCCTCTTACCCTGACTTGTCTCTCCCTCCTTCTACTCCCCTTTGTCTCTCCCTCCCCCTATCCTCCCTTGTTTCTTTCTCCCTCTACTCTCCCTTCATCTCCCTCCTCCCTCCCACTCCATCCCTTTACCCTCCCTTGCCTTTCCCTTCATATACCCTTCCTTTATCTCTTCCTTTTTCTACCTTCACTAATCTCTCCCTCCCTCTACCCTCCCTTGCCTCTCCCTTGCCTCTCCCTTCCCCCAGCCAGCGGCGGTAGCTGAAAGCGAGAGGAAGCAAGCAGTGCTTACTTCTTAACACTAACTTAATGCTGCCATACTAGACGCATTACACTACACACTGGAAATACACCCTGGCACTACACCCTGGTACTACACCACCCTGGCACTACACCACCCTGCCACTACACCACCCTGACACTACACCACCCTGACACACCACCCTGGCACTACACCACCCCTGCACTACACCACCCCTGGCACTACACCACCCCTGCCACTACACCCCTGGCACTACACCACCCCTGGCTACACCACCCTGGCGCTACACCACTCTGGCACTACACCACCCCTGCCACTACACCACCCTGGCACTACACCACCTGGCACTACACCACCTGCCACTACACCACCCTGACACTACACCACCCCTGGCACTACACCACCCTGCCACTACACCACCCTGACACTACACCCTGCCACACCACCCTGCCACTACACCACCCTGACACTACACCACCCTGGCACTACACCACCCTGCCACTACACTGCCCCTGACACACCACTACACCACCTGACTCACACACCCTGCACTACACCACTACACTGGCACTGGCACTCCACCACCCTGGCACTATACCCAGGAAGTACACCATTCTGGCCCACAGGAAAATACGGAAAAGTAAAATCCAGTGGCGTTATAATTCAGACTATCGGTTGACTATAATTAAACAGTAATCACTCGTGATAGTGTTAATTAGAGTTATTGCCATACGGGATCACCATAATTACTATTTACATGATCCAGGTGTGGGATTTGATACAATTTCTCTCTCATTATGTGCAACGTTGGTTGTGTGTGTGTGTGTGTGTGTGTGTGTGTGTGTGTGTGTGTGTGTGTGTGCGCAATGATATCCGGACTTGGACCCTGACCTACCTAAGTTAACGTAACTTAACCTAACCAGACTGAACCAAAACTAACCTAAAATCAAGTATCCTGATCATAATCTAAAAAATTAACCTCACTTAAACTCAACAAAAGTAACTAGAGTGGCCACAACACATCCACCAGTATGGCCACAACACAACCACTAGTTTGGCCACAACACATCCACCAGTATGGCCACAATACAACACACCCACCAGTATGGCCACAACACAACACACCACCAGTATGGCCACAACACAACCACCAGTATGGCCACAATACAACACACCAACCAGTATGGCCACAACACAACCACCAGTATGGCCAATACAACACACCAACCAGTATGGCCACAACACATCCACCAGTATGACCACAACACAACCACTAGTTTGGCCACAACACATCCACCAGTATGGCCACAACACAACCACTAGTTTGGCCACAACACATCCACCAGTATGGCCACAATACAACACCCCACCAGTATGGCCACAACACAACCACCAGTATGGCCACAATACAACACACCAACCAGTATGGCCACAACACAACCACCAGTATGGCCACAATACAACACACCAACCAGTATGGCCACAACACACCCACCAGTCTGGTCACAATACAACACACCAACCAGTATGGCCACAACACAACCACCAGTATGGTCACAATACAACACACCAACCAGTATGGCCACAACACAACCACCAGTATGGCCACAATACAACACACCCACCAGTATGGCCACAATACAATACACTTGTCTCGTCTACTCATCAGGAAAATTAAAATAGGATTCGTGTTTGTTGCTGTGCTGTGTATCTCGCCAAGGGCTGGCCTAGCGTGTGACTGTCACGGTCGAGTGATGTGATGATGATGGAAATTTGTCACATGAATGATGATTGGTCAGTGGCCCACAGCTCATCACTGACCATTTTGTGTTTTAGTCTACATTATGTTGAGAAGAATTTATTTGTGATTTACGCCTTGTTAATGTCACCTGTACACCTAATAATATCACCTGTACACTTGATAATGTCACCTGTACACCTAATGTCACCTGTACACTTGATAATGTCACCTGTACACCTAATAATGTCACCTGTACATTTGATTATGTCACCTGTACACCTAATTATGTCACCTGTACACTTGATAATGTCACCTGTACATTTGATTATGTCACCTGTACACCTAATTATGTCACCTGTACAATTTTAAAATGTAAATCTTTAAAAATCTTTATCACCAGAAGAATAGCGTCAGCTTATATCACCTTAAGAGTAACCACCTAAACGCTAACATAACCAAAGCTACACTAAGCTAACCTAACCTAACCTAACCCCGTGTAGTGCTAGATTTGGTTAGGTTAGCGTTAAGGTGTTTAATCATCATTTGAAATAATAATAATTGGTCTCAACTTCAAGAAACCTCAAAAGTATAGAATTAATCGAAAACAAAATTGAGATTTATTAACAATTGATAAAGTATTTTAAAATATCAGAATATTGGGTCTGATGTGTAGCAAGTTTCCAGATATAGTTCGTGTCCTGCATGCCTCTGCCTCCTGCTATTGTTTCTCAATAATTTATTTGAATTTGTATCACAATTTTACCGGGGGAGCCTGGAGCGTCACTAGTTCCAATTATTATCTGTCCTGTCAGAGCTTTTACACACACACACACACACACACTCTCTCTCTCTCTCTCTCTCTCTCTCTCTCTCTCTCTCTCTCTCTCTAAAGGAAAACATAGACAAAGTAGTGCATTTAACTGTTTATAATTCTCATGTCAACATTCCCACATCATACCAGTTACTCGTATTAGTCGAAGATAATTTAAATGTTATCAGAAGGTCATAGAAATCAGATTAGAAGAATTTTCTAACTATTTTAAAGGTGGGGTTATATTATTGTCCAGGCACAGGTATTAGTATTAAAACCAGATTGTGTTGCCGTTAGTACAGTGACGAGGAAGAGGTTTTAGTCGTGTTGTATTATTAGGTGATAAACAAGATTATGTTAAGGCGAGTATTGTAGATTCCGGGGCTATTAACTCGTAAACACTGGCCTCTGTTGTGCTTGTCAGGAGATTACCGCCACCACTTAATCTACTTAATCTAGCTCCGGCACGTATCTAGTACACCCCTTTGTACCACTGCCCGCAGGATTCGCTTTGCACTAATTAATTAAGTGGGTCACTAGACGCTACAGGTGAAGAAGTTGTTGATTGTCAACTGTCGCCATCTGGAAGTGCTCAAGATTAATGTGTTGATGTAGTTAAGGTTCTGTGATTGTCTTCTTATAGGCACGAGTATTAGTGGTCTGTGTTCGTATGATGCTCCACTATAGCTCCAGGGGTAAGTTAACGCGCGTGTGATACTTAGCGTGGGGCTCTGCAAACTGACTCCAAAAAGTTTCTTCACGGAGGGGGCTGTGACTCCTGTTGTCTCGGTAGGGTTGTCAAAATCCTTCGTCCGTTGTGTCATATTATCCAACACTAAATCGTAATTAAATTTTTTGGAACGAGTTACGTACACAACCAAGCTACTGGCTATTTAATTTGACTGTTTTCTTAAACCTTATCACTTTTTGTTTGTTTGAAACACATACGAACAAACGATGTCTTCCTCATGTCACATTATTCATTGTTTAATATTGCATTGATTTTTTCCATTTGTGAAAAAATTGTATACCCTAATCTTGACCTTTGAACACACACACACACACACACACACACACACAGCGGGAGCGGCGGACCTGAAGTCATCAAACGTAGTCAAACTGGTTATATATATTGTGAAGGACGAACTGTAGCCGTGTACCCCGCGGCTGTATTGAATAAAAAATCCACTCAACAGCTCCAGCAATTAGTGGATTTTCCGGGAAACAAATAAATTAATCGTTGCCGCAGTTCTTTTTTAACAAATACATTACGACATGTTATAATATTTTGGTTGTGTAAGCCCGGCTGATCAGGGCATTTGGTTTATGGTGATCAAGGGGATCGGGTGAGCGAGGGCCACAGATTAAAGAGGATTTCGGCGTCCGGGTGAATATAATCGAGAGTATTGATTACTGATTAAAAGCATGGCACAAAAGTCCACACGAGGCAGGTATGGTCGGGGCGTGACGTCCAGGCAGGTAGGTGAATCATTACTGAGGAACAGTCATTAGTGGGGATTAATAGGTAATGTGATGTAATGTTACCCCGCGGCGACATGGACCATGTAATGTGTTGCTGTGTGACGATACAAACCATGTCCTGTGTGTTGTGCTGTAATTTTACTTATCATGTTGTGTTCTCTGTGTAATGTTAGGATGCAAAACTTGTTTTTGTCGTGACGTAATAATGCCTTGTGATAATACATTATATGTATTGTGATACAATGATACCAATTAAGTACTCTTTGTTATAATTTAATAATACTCTGTGTTATGATGTAATGTTTCCTTGTAATGATACTGTGTAATGTGGCGTAATGTTACACTACACTCTAGCTACATGAACTGTGGGGAGGTATATATATATACAGTATATATATATATATATATATATATATATATATATATATATATATATATATATATATATATATATATATATATATATCAGTCCCCAACTTTTGTGTCCCACCCTAGGTACGACTCCCTGTGTGTCCCTTCATATTGGTACAAGAGGGTGACCCGGGCAGGGTATAGTGGGTGAGAGGTGGAGCTTGGACCAGCCTCCACCACCACTACTAGTAGTAAGGCTCACACACTCCAGCTGTTATAACTCCACCTCCCTCTCTCCCTCTTTCTCCTCTCCCTCGTTTTTCCGGCGTCGAAGTTCTCTTGTCTGTCCAGGGAACTTCAAGCTTTCTCTTACCGTGGACCTGAAGGGGGGATGGGAGGGGGGGGGATATCTGCTGGCCAATCATCGTCAGAATCATCAAAGTGTCAACAACAATTATACTTCCGTTAAGGAAATTCTATTATGTATTTTTGTCTTGTCTTAAGGTGTTTTACTTGGTGCGCCCAGGTGGTACCAATTTTCACCACTGCTCACGGAATACTAAAGTGAGTAAATGAAGCAGTAAATACAATCATTTGACCATTCCTGTACATATATTAGACACTATAGTAAAATATGAACACTCTTGTGCGTATATTACAGACGAGAGTAAAATAAAACAAAAACTAGCCCAAAAGTTTGCATTTAATTCAGTGACTCATGAATAGAAATTGTTGGCATAAAATACAAACTTGACATCTAAAACATTTTATTATAATTGAAATTTAAATTTTAAATTAGCAATCATCCCTTTACAGTACAGTTTAATTTAGGTTGAGAAATTTAGAATGGTTTATGTTCAGAAATACTTGATAGTATATTACGGAGCTGAAACAGAATTAAGAATTATCTAGACAAGTTGAGGATGGCAGGATGGCAGGATGTCAGATTATAAGAATATAGGCTATCGCTTTGTGGGGATGTCAGTTTGTGAGAATGTCAGGATGTCAAGATATTATCTTGTTTGGTTATCACGATGTGACGATGTCAGGAGGTGGGGTTATAGGGATGTTAAGATAACTGAATGTCAAGTTGTGGAGATGTGAGGATGTCAGTTTATCAGGATGTCAGGGTGTAAGATTGTCTTGGTGTGTTGTACTGTATATATATATATATATATATATATATATATATATATATATCATGTAGATCCACAATGAAAACGTGGATAAGATAAATCTTGATAAAATCACACGGGAAAAGACAACAACAGCACCTTAGCTTTCGTCTTTATTCAAGTTGCCTCTGAAGATGTCTTGAATAAAGACGAAAACTAGAATATATATATATATATATATATATATATATATATATATATATATATATATATATATATATATATATATATATATATATATATATATATTCATTTTGGGTTAATAAGATAATCCCGGGATTTCCTCTCTTGTCACTAAAGCTTAGGATTTATGTTTCCTTTGTTGGAAAAATCCGGAGATTTCCATCCTCTTTGTGTATTATAGTCCTGGAATAATTCTGTTTTCTGCATGTTAAGTAAACCTAACCTAACCTATACTAAACTAAACTAACCTAACCTAACCTAACCTAATTTAACTAAACGTAACGTAGTCTAACTACCTGTTTAATGATCAAATAGATTTAGCTGGGAGGTGACTTAACTTCATGTTATCTATTCTATCTATTTTTTCATTTTTTGGGTGGATTAAGGGGTAAGAAAACCTTTAACGAAAGAGAGGAGAGAGTAAAGGAAGAAGGATAAAGTAAGAACAAGGAGTAAAACAAGTAGACATATCCTCCGCTGTAAACAACGATAAAAGGAAAAGAATCAGAATATAATTTAATTTATCACTCGTATTAGATTTTGCCTCCTCAGAGAAGACGTATAAATAGCGACGGTCGGGGAGGCTTCCGTGTAGGAGATAGAGCCTCACCCGGGGTACATTATGGCTCCTTATTACCCTCAAAGTCGATAAGAAGATTCACGAGGGGATGAAAGTATCTGAGGTAAGCCACCTGCAGAATAAATTGGGTAGCTTATCGCGTATAGTCGGTTGAGAAATATTATCTCCGTTATATTACCCAACGAGCGAGAAGAATGTATTGGAATTACCCTATGTTAAATTAGATAAATCTTGGTTATAAATTCTGTAGGTTGTAATACTGTTTAGCTGATGTTGAATTTATCTAGTTTAATTTTATACTGCGTTACGGTGTTAAGATAAGAAGTGGGTTTTTTGGGGGGGTGGGGGGAGGGGGGGTAGTTAAGTTAATGTTAAACTGCCATAGGTTAGTTTTATATTGCGTTAACCTAGAAGAGATTACGTGTTTATTTATATATTTTCACAGGATAAACAAGTTAAATTAGCCAGGGCAGTGTGATAGTTAACACGGTGACCCATGACAGTGTATCTCATTATTCACTCTTTCATTGGCTGGTTCTGCGTTGTACAGTTGTGGACAAAATTCCCGGAACAATTTGCAATATTTGGCATCTATTTGTGGGTTAGATGTATGATTGGTTTATATCTATTAACGCTGCTTTTTTATCACATTATATACAAACTACAATTGTATCTTCGTGTCTCCGCACTGTTGATGCACTAGTGTAAATACTAACCTTGTTTTATGCTTTAAGACTTTAATTGTTGAAGCGCTCTAATACATCATAACGTCATCCAAATCATTGACAATATTAAGGAATGTCGGTGTGTGAAATTATATATTGCCTAGATTTATAGATCATTTATGAGATATCGTTCCTTACAACAAATTAATTAATAAAAAAATGTAAGTTGGTCCCAGAGGCCTGACGTGTTAGGGGCAGTACAGCAACAGCACAGTGAATACATTATAATTGATCGCCTGTACTTCCCCTAACTTTATTCAGGTACCCATTCACAGCTGGGTCGAATTGGGGGGAGGCCTTAGTTGTGAACCACCAACCAGCAGGACATCACATGAGTGTTATATCCACTTAACTTTTATAATTATATATTTGGATTAATAAAACTCTTTAAAACTTCACAAATTTAGCAACTTAACCAGTTAGATAATGCATCAAGTGTTAGTGCTTCATGGAACACAAACAGTTGCATGATATAAAAAGAAACACGAAAACTCAACCACATGAAATGCAATTTAACCTCTAGACTAACCATCGCTGGGGAACCAAACTTTCTGGCGAATGACATATTGGTGGTTACCCGGTTTCCTGACACTGGTCATATCTTCCTTGGCTATACATCTTTCACAAGTCACTGGTTGGGCTTGTAGGTCGCACAGGTCAGCAGTTTTAAGCTTCCATTGGTTACCGTCTGGTCTTAAGAGAGTTATGGAGGCCAGTGGATGAAGGACTTCGTGAGTCTTGGTATAGCGGCGTGGCCTCCTACCCTCTAGCCCTCCCCCAGCACACATTTGTCACCCTCCTCCAAACTCCTCTTGCAATATTCATACTTTGTCTCCCCTTTACTTCTCTTTTATTCCCTTTCTTTTTTATATTGTCTCTTCGTCTTTTTTCTTGTTCTATATATTTTTTATTTTGTTCTTCATCTTCTTTATATTGTCCTTCATCTTCTCTATTTGTTCTTCATCTTCTTTATTTTGTTCTTCATCTTCCTTATTTTATTCTTCATCTTCTTTATTTTTGTTCTTCACCTTCTTTATATTGTTCTTCACCTTCTTTATATTGTTCTTCACCTTCTTTATATTGTTCTTCATCTTCTGTTCTTCATCTTCTTTATATTGTCCTTCACCTGAATGTACTAATCCCTTGAGTACAGTGTTATTGTATTTGAAGGAGTAAAGACATTGTTGATAAAGATTAGATATTGTACTCAAGGGGTTAAGCCGTCGTACCCAGGGTGGATTACTAGTACTCAGGAGAGTGTCATCGTACTTAAGGAGCTAAGTCGTCGTACTCAAGGGGTTAAGTCATTGTACTCTGGGGTAAAGATATCATACTCCATGGGCGGATTCATATAGTACTCAGTAGAAAGGGATCGTACTCAGGGGGGTTTAATAAACAAAGCTTGGTGTAAGGACTCAGAAGGATCCATCACAACAATACGCATAATTTCTATGATAAAAATGTCAAAGTTTTTCGTCGTTGCGTTTGGACATTCCCAGCGGCGGCCATCTTGAGTTTTACTGTATATAACTTGAGGGTTACAGTCATGTTAAAGTCAACAAGAACAAACAACAACAACTACTGCCTCGAGAACAACAATAATATTAATAACAGTAACATCAAGAATAACAACTACGACATCAAGAATAACAACTACGACATCAAGAACAACACAAATAGCAACATCAAGAACAACACAAATAGCAACATCAAGAACAACAACGTCAAGAACAACAACTACGACGTCAATAACAACACAAATAGCAACAGCAAGAACAACACAAATAGCAACATCAAGAACAACAACGTCAAGAACAACAACTACGACGTCAATAACAACACAAATAGCAACAGCATCATGAAGAACAACTACAATTAGAACAGGTGTGAACATGTTGGTTGGTTTATCAAGTCTTTCGTGTCTCTCATGTTATCACGCCCTCTCCTTCTCCCTCTTTATCTCAGGTACTTGTCAGGTTTTCCTTTACCTTTATTTGGATAGAGTTTGTCTGGTCATTAACTTTTTTTTTCCGTTTCATCTTCTTTCATTGAGTCAGTCATTACGTCCTTCAGTGAGTCAGTCATTACGTCCTTCAGTGAGTCAGTCATTACGTCCTTCAGTGAGTCAGTCATTACGTCCTTCAGTGAGTCAGTCATTACGTCCTTCATTGAGTCAGTCATTACGTCCTTCAGTGAGTCAGTCATTACGTCCTTCAGTGAGTCAGTTTTTACAAGATTTTATTTTTTTATTTTACAAGAACACACTTGTTTTTACACCATTTACAAGAACACTTTGAGGCGATTATCACATTTTTTACAAATATTTTTTTTTGATAGTATAAATGAGGTCTGTCAGAGATTATGCTCAGTACAGTATATAACGTTGCTTTAAGGTAAGACTTGATTCACTCGTGCAGGATGAGACTCTATTTCGTTTTAAGTCTTTCAGTATTCTCAGTTTCACCAGGAAAGGACCGCTTGTATGTACATATTTCTCACCTGATTATCCTCATTGAAATGATGAGGACCGTGGAATTGTTTTTTCCATTGACAACTTCAAAGTTAAAAAGAAGTTATTTACCTCCCCTTCTCATTATTTACTTTCATGTGTAAAAGCGTCAACCCGTCCGTCCCTTTTATTTTCCAGAACGTAGCGTTAAATGAAGAAAAGTGTCTATCTTCAAAGACAGGGAGACATTTATCCCTCCTTTTTCACTCGTATATATCTCAGGTTCCTCAACGTGTCTCCTCTTTGTATGCGACTACACAGGGTATCAGCCTCTAAGGCCCCCTTCAGGTTGAGGACTCACTAGGGGTGTGGCAGCTACTGAAGAAGGAGCTTGGACGTCTAAACCAGGGGGCAGGGGGAACACACACACACACACACACACACACACACACACACACACACACACACACACACACACTCACTCACACACACACGTGAATAGGAAGCCTCGCCTTTGATGGAATCATCCCTGGGATTAAAGGTCAGGAGGAAATGCTATAGTTGGGAACTTGTTTGAAAGGTCTGCCCTAACAGTGCTCTTAGATAGTTAACTTTTCCATTAGCAGAATGGTGATTGGTGTGTGTGTGTGTGTGTTTTGAGATCAGTATTCAGGTTCCCCCCCCCAAAAAAAAAAAAAAATCACGTTTCTTCGTTCAGTTAAGAGATAACATTTCAGGCCTCCTCATACAGTTAAGATACAGCGTAAGTACATTGACGCTGAGTTGAGTTTCTGTACTAATATCCTTGTGAAATCTTTATGCCTGTAGGTAATTGTTTTGTGTACCTGTGTTTTCTTTTTGTTTTTGTGTTTGTATTTTATTTTTGGAGCTTTATCAATGCTTTTCTTTTTGTAACCGTTTTTGTCCCCGTATAATTAGGTACTTGGGTTTTTCTGTTTCTGTACTTGTCCTTGATCTCTGTACCCGTACCGTCACCTGCAGCCGTCCATTCCTCCCTCTTACTCCCACCCCTAGCCTTACCTACCACCCCATACATCTCTTGGCTTATCTGAACTTCGACTCCTATGCAGGGAGGGAGGAAGGGAGGGAAGCAGGCGGTGTTGGGTACTGCAAGAGATGAGGCAAGGCGAGTGAGCCCCTCCTCTTTATCCCTCACCACTAGCAGCTCTGTTTCCTCACCCATCTCCACCATTAGCCCCAATCACCAGTCACCCCACCCACCTCCACCTGTACTCCCATCACCAACCACCACCTCAACCAGCCCCCTCCTCCACCACCAGCCCCCTCCTCCACCACCAGCCCCCTCCTCCACCACCAGCCCCCTCTACCACCAGCCCTCCTCTACCACCAGCCCCCTCCTTCACCACTCCCCCATAACAATTTAATGGTCCACCTCCTCCTGGTTATATACCTGTAATTAACCCTTTCACCTGGTTGTTTACTGGGAGACGGTGGGGTAGAGGGGGTATGATGGGGGGGAGGGAAGGATAGGGTGAGGAGGGGATGGGGTGAGTAAATCGGATAGGGTGAGAGGATAGTATGGGGTGAAGGGGAAGGATGGGGTGAAGGGGAAGGATGGGGAGAGGAGGGGTGTTATTCTTTGTGGGTGAAATTCAATAATAATTCATAATATGCAAAAACAAATAATAATTCCTGGAACTTTTTGAAGAATATTAAGTGGATAGAATATATAAGAAAATAGTTAAAGTGAATGTATGTGTCTTAGTGTTACTTGACCAGTGTGTTGTGAAAATATAAATGAGTTGAGTTGGTAAACATAATAAATGGAAAGTAGTAAGAACATCCGATAACTATAATACAGGTGATTTAAAAAATAAAAAATAAATAATAATAATTATCTCTGGATACGAAGTGAAATGGCAGACTGGTGTGTTCCTAACTATTGATAAAATTACAAAATATTTCTTTTTCGTCCAACTGACTTGTATCTTTATTGTTTACCTATGTATCTATGTCCATGACTCTACAAAAAACAAAATAATCTGTCTTAACAAACAAATAGTGACTGATATGTTTTTCTTTTTTCATAAAGTTGTTACTGTCGTCTGTGTAAAGTTGGGTAAAGTGTGACCTTCCACCATGACCCTGTGGCACCATGACACTGTGGCACCATGACCCTGTGGCACCATGACTCTGTGGCACCATGACTCTGTGGCACCATGACTCTGTGGCACCATGACCCTGTGGCACCATGACTCTGTGGCACCATGACCCTGTGGCACCATGACTGTGGCACCATGAATCTGTGGCACCATGACCCTGTAGCACCATGACTGTGGCACCATGACTCTGCACCATGACTCCTGTGGCACCATGACCCTGTGGCACCATGACCCTGTGGCACCATGACTGTGGCACCATGACTCCACCATGACTCTGTGGCACCATGACTCTGTGGCACCATGACTCTGTGGCACCATGACTGTGGCACCATGACTCTGTGGCACCATGACTCTGTGGCACCATGACTCTGTGGCACCATGACCCTGTGGCACCATGACTGTGGCACCATGAATCTGTGGCACCATGACCCTGTGGCACCATGACTCTGTGGCACCATGACTGTGGCACCATGACTAATCTGAACTTTGACTACCATGCATTATGACCAAAAAAAAGTCCCTATGTACCTATAATAACACAATAATTATTCCTCGTCATATCTACAGTACAGTGTCGTATGCGTAGTGCTCCTTATAATAAATATTAGTAATGACATCGACTTCCACCATTTACTCTGAACATTTCCAATATTTACTGTAAATAGAACAAAGTATATAACAAAGAGCAACTATATTCTTAATTGTTTTATATTCACAAGGATGTTTCGATCAGTAAGCGTTTGTGTCTTGTCAGATAAGTCTCCTCCCTCGATGATCTTGCCGATGGAATTTTTTCGCGTAACAATCAGGGTTTTTTGTTTCTTCTCAGGAACAACTAAACTCAGCCAATGATTAATTCTTGATCATGGTAGTTATAATAATCCAGGACTCGACGTAATTCGTGTTATAAGTTTTTCCACATCAGATTAAAAGATTTGCCTTTCATGTTTGTTTAGGTCCACTTTTTTAATGTCAACTAGAGTGTAGTTTCTCTTCATTCTTATATATGCTCTTACTTTTGCACTCTTATTCTTGCATACACTCACTCTTACACTTTCATTCTTCCATACACTCGCTCTTACATCCACTTTCACTCTTACATCTCTCACATACACTCTTACTCTTACATGCACGCTCTTACACTCTCACTCTCATACGCTTACAGACTCTCACTCTGTAGCAAGAGTTGAGAGTGTGTTACAGAAAACCAGCTGTTCCCCATCTCAAGTGACATCATGATCCCGCTGTCCACAGAAACCTTTATCTTGTATATTTTTCTTTGACTTAACAATTTAGACAAGATATTGATGTTAATGACGCTACTCCACGATCTCACAAACTCGTACAGAATTGATTAACGTTATATTGATTTCAGAATTTATTGAATGAATTATACCAATCAGTTAATGGTTTTAGAATAAATTGAATTGTCTAGTAATTTTGAAGGGTTTTTATATATAAGTACATAAGTTAAGGGTTTATATATAAGTTGGTAGCTTTCCTTAGAACTGGTTTTGTGTTAAGGAAAAATTTGTCTCTACTACAGGAAGGATGAGGATGGAGGGAGGGGCAGAGGAAGGGATGAAAGGAGGGATGGAAGGAGGGAAGGAGTGACAAAGAGAAGGAAGGAGGGACAGACGGAGATAAAAAGAGACGGCAAGTGGGAGGGAAATAAAGACGGGCGGACGAAAAGAGAGGGAGACAAGGCAGTAGGAAGGGAGAGAGGACAAGAGGGAAGGAGAGAGGACAGGAGTGAGGGAGGGAGGGACATACGGACGGATGGAGAAAGAGAGAGAGGGAGAGGGAGGACAAGTCGACGTTACACAGTTTCCCACCTGAACTGAATATTGCATGAAGCAGCCAATCCCTGTGAGATAAGGCCACCTGTACTCACCTGGGAGGGGGAGGAGGAGGTGGCATGCCATAGCTGCCATCCGCATGTTGGCCAAGAAAATTGTAACGCAGACAAGAGTTGTGTGTGTGTGTGTGTGTGGTGATAATAATAATAATAATAATAATAATAATAATAATAATAATAATAATAATAATAATAATAATAATTAACGGTTTATTGAAAAAGTTCGGCTGTCCGGAGGCTGAAAATATACATTGGACATAAATGACTTATTACATGCAAAGGCTTGGAATAGGTGGGTCGTTTAACAGAAGCTTTAATTACACAAAGGAGAAGGAACATGAATTGAACATACAAATTATAGTTTACAGTTGATGGCCCGGGCTGGTATGTTGCCCTACTGTGTGAGGTCCCGGAGGCCACGTGGTGCGGTAACTCGTCCAAAGGTGTTGATATGAAGGACCTCACGTGGTCATGGTGACACTGGGTGGTGTGGTGTGGTGTGGTGTGGTGTCACAGTACCTCACTCTCTGCTGAGTGTTGTGTTATCTCGTGGTCAAGTGCAAAGCCGACCCACGGTTGTTGCCAGGTGGACTGATTAACACCGCCTGGTCAGAAGATGGTTCCCAGGTGTGTGGACTTCACGGGTGGGTCACGGCTCTCACTGGTACTGTCTAATGTTGAATTCACTGTCTTTAACACCGTTCATCACTGTTCAACACTGATCCCACTTCTTTCCGAGATGAAGTTGTCATTTTGATGTGGGGGGCGGTGGGGGGGGGGGGTTAATGCCAACAGTATATACTCCTGAGGTGTTGTTGACGTTTGACTGGTGATCACAAGACACCTCGGCATGTCGCCAGATAATGACGAAAATTACGATGTTATTTACTTAGACTTTAGCAAAGCATTTGACAGAGTACCGCATCAGAGGCTTCTGAGAAAAATTAAGGCTCATGGTATCGAGGGGAAAGTTTTAAATTGGATAAAATCCTGGCTCACCGATAGAACGCAGAGGGTCAGCGTAGATGGTGTTAAATCTGAGTGGGGCCGTGTAACCAGTGGGGTTCCCCAGGGGTCAGTACTAGGTCCACTCTTGTTCATAATCTACATAAACGATCTAGATACTGGGATCAGCAGTGACATAAGCAAGTTTGCGGATGACACCAAAATAGGGCGGCAGATTAATTCAGGGCAGGATGCAAATGCATTACAGGAGGATCTAAATAAACTGCAGGGGTGGTCTGAAAAATGGCAAATGAAATTCAACACCAGCAAGTGTAGCGTACTTAATATTGGAAGAACAAATACTGTCAATGTATACAGCCTTGACAACATCAACCTAGAGAAGTCGACTTGTGAAAGAGACCTAGGGGTACTTGTAAGCCCGGACCTACGGCCTAGAAAACAGTGCGTTAATGTTCGAAATATGGCAAACAGAGTATTGGGTTTTATATCTAGAAGTGTAAGTCATAAGAGTGCAGAGGTCTTATTGCAACTATATCTTGCGCTAGTCAGGGAGCACCTCGATTATGCGGTTCAGTTCTGGTTCCCTTATTATAGAATGGATGTCAATTCATTAGAGTCGGTGCAGCGAAGAATGACGCAAATGATTCCGGGACTTAGAAACCTTCCATATCAGGATAGGTTAAAGAAATTAAACTTGCATTCCCTAGAAAGACGAAGAGTGCGGGGAGATATGATAGAAGTATTTAAGTGGGTGAAAGGAATCGTTAAGGGGGATATAGATAAAGTTATTATAATATCCGAGCAGGATAGGACTCGGAGCAACGGATTTAAGGTGGATAAGTTTAGGTTTAGGAGGGAGATAGGAAGGAACTGGTTCACAAATAGGGTGGTGGACGAGTGGAACAAGCTTAGCAACTTTGTAGTAAGTGCTGGAACGCTGGAAAGTTTCAAAAGGAGGCTAGATAGATTCATGGATGATAGAGAGTGGTAGTAACTCTCGACAGGAACTGCCATGCACAGGTCAACCGGCCTATTGTAGACTCCTTACTTTCTTATGTTCTTATGTTCTTATGGTCAACGCTACAGAGTGATCGGCTTACTCTTCCATGAGAGCGATTTACCCGAGTGAGGAGCATAGAACTGTACTTCATTCGGTGCTGGGAAGATCGTGGGGTGTGGGGGAAAAAGAGAGGGAGAGAGAAAGGGAGGGAGGGAGGGAGGGAGGGATTGGGGGATAGAGGAAGGGAAGGATTGAGGGAGAGATAGAAGGAGGGAGGGAAGGGGGATTGAGAAAGGAAATGAGAGCGGGAAGGGGGTGTTGAGGGAGGAAGAATGTTTTTAAATTTTGTGAATGATTGTTTTTTGTGTGGCTGTGGTGTACAGTAGAACGTCAGGTCTGATATAGATAAAATATAATGATTTAATCTTCACTAGAACATTAATCGTTCAGTAATAGAATGACCTGAAGTAGAATGTTAAACACGACAGACAAATAGATGGTTACAGAACGATTGTGTGAAATTTCGTCGTAATATTAACCACACTTATAACAACAGAATGACGAAATGATATGCAAATAACTTAGAGTATTATTAATATTACGAAAAAGACAGACAAAATCCTCGTTCCTATTACGTTTCAGTATAGCAACAGGCGATGGAGAGTCGTTATTAGACCGCCCGTCCCAATGTCCCTCTCTCTCTCTCTTCCCCTCTCATTTTC
This sequence comes from Homarus americanus, assembly GCF_018991925.1. Taxonomy (NCBI): domain Eukaryota; kingdom Metazoa; phylum Arthropoda; class Malacostraca; order Decapoda; family Nephropidae; genus Homarus; species Homarus americanus. The sequence continues at coordinate 364,046 of NW_024719086.1, read as the reverse complement.
CAGCCGTCTGTACATCCCTCTCACCCTCTCTCCTTCCCTCTCTCCCTTTTTATGTCCGTCCTTGTAGTACAGCAGCTGGGGTGAGGTATAAGACACTTAGCTGTGTGTGTTTGTAGGATAATGACCTTAATAATGGAGTTGGAATAATGAGAGGAGGAATGTTTAATGACTAGAGGAACCACGACACCACGACACCATGACACCATGACACCACGACACCATGACACCATGGCACCACGACACCACGACACCATGACACCATGGCACCACGACACCACGACACCATGACACCATGGCACCACGACACCATGGCACCATAGCACCATATCACCACAGCACCACGACACCACGACACCATGGCACCACAGCACCACGACACCACAGCACCACAGCTCCCACGACACCACAGCACCACGACACCACGACACCACGACACCACAGCACCACGACACCACAGCACCACGACACCACGACACTATGACACCACAGCACCACGACACCACAGCACCACGACACCACAGCTCCACGACACCACAGCACCACGGCACTCTGACACCACAGCACCACAACACCACAGCACCACAACATAAGGCAGAAGTCAGTGCGGGTGGTGTGTACTGTCGTATTCACCACAGCTGGGGTAGGTATTGATCATAAAGGGGAGGAGGAGGAGGAGGAGGGGGGAAAAGAGGGTAAGGGGAAAAGGGCAAAAGGAAGAGAAGGTGGAGGGGAAGATGAGGTGAGAGGAAGAGGTGAGGGATAAAGGAAGTGAGAGAAGAGGAGGTGAGAGGAAGATGAGGTGAGGGGAAGAGGAGGTGAGAGGAAGAGGTGAGGGACAAAGGAAGTGAGGGGAAGAGGAGGTGAGAGGAAGAGGAGGTGAGGGGAGGAGGAAGAAGAGGTGAGGGGTAAACAGTCAAAATAAACACTAACTACTCCAGGTCAGTCTATCTCCGGGGTCACAGAGATTAGGAATTACAGGAAAATTAGCCTCTTGCCTTACTTCACCCTAACGTAACCTAACGTAACCTAACGTAACCTAACATAACCTATAGGTAACATTAGGGGTGTATAATCCTAAGGTGAAACAAACTGGGGTGTCTAATTTTCAGGTGATATCCGTGACTAAAGATATTATAACCCAATTAACTGGTTGACTTAAGCTAATACGCAATAATTACGCCCCAAAATAGCATCATAACATTCCCTAAGTCATCATTACGTCAGGTGTAAACAAAGTTAATGTATTTATTTAATGAAAGTAAAGTCTTAGGATAATTTGAAGCTATTTTTAGATGATAATTATGTTGTTAAGTGAATAATGAACTACCTGCAGGCATTGTTACGAGGAAGAGTCATCGTACGAGCTCTGTGGATTTCCTTTTAGTTCCCGTGAAGAATGCTTTAGATCACATAAAGATTAGGCACCTAGCTTATTTCACCTGATGATTAAAGCCCTTAACGATAACCTAACCTAATTTAACCTATCTTAGCCCCCCCCAGGTAGCATTAAGGTGTTTAATCATGAAGTGAAATAGCCTAAACTAACCTAACCTAACTTAACCCTGAAGGTAGCAATAGTTTTAATCCCCAGCAAAAATAAGCTAGGGTGTCTATTCTTCAGGTGACCCGAAGGTGCTGGCGAGCGACTGTGAAATATTAGACGCCATCTTTAAATGCCTCCCGTGACAAGACACTGTTTACTGGACCAAGTTGTGTACTCACGATACGACTTCCATTTTATACATATATGAGGATTTCGATCGTGTGGTCATTACTTAACTTGACATCTGTAGCTCAGGTAGAGGGACTAATGCTGGGTGTTAATGGATGGGAGGAGCAGGTAATAGGATTGAAAGTACTAAGGTGATTGGCTTAAGATAACTGAGATAACTTAATTAATCTCATCAAGTTTTGGTTTAGTTACAAGTGTTAGATCGTACAGAGGGAAGAGAGTCGTATTGTGTGTGTGTGTGTCTGTCTGTCTGTTTGTTTGTTTGTCTCAATCTTTACGAACAAAGTGTTTCAAGAAATGAGTTCATCGACTCCAGAGAAACTTGTTGTTGCTTGAGACCGAACTTCTTGAATATTGGAGAAAGTTGAGTAAAGATCACTGTTGGTGGCTGGTGAAGCTCTGTACAGCTGAGGTAAGTCATGTAGGTTGCTGTTTGTCCGTGTTCGTTTCCGTTGCATCCCTGTCCATCGCGTCCGTGTCCGTTGCGTCCGTGTCCGTCGTGTAAACAACGTTCTTGAGGCTTGGTTGGGATGCTGTCAGCCTGGAGGGGTATGGTGACAGTCAAGGTCCATCCCATGTAACTGGAGCATTGAGGATGTTCGAGGGTATATCCAGGGATCGACTTCAGGTGAACACATCCCGCAGGATTTTGTTCTCGTCCTGTAAACACGAGTCAAGAAATTTATGTGTATATATACATTTTTTTTCATATATTTTGTTTTTCATTCCACGGATTTCTTTCTAACACATCTGTCGGATAAATAATCGTCGCGGTTGGGATAAAGAAAACGTTGGGTGGGTGTGAGTGTGTGTTTCTCTTCGTCTGACAAGTTAATACATTGAATAAATATCAGCGGAGTTTAACCAAAGTTGGGAACTTGAGATGTCTACAACACTGATCTTTTACCGCTCTTCCTCACCAGCTGTTTACTGCTCTTAAACATATAAATGAGTCTGTGTAGAGTAGAGTGACCTAACTTAGTTTTAAGAAAATTAAATCAAAGGTCAAGAGGGGCGAGGGTGTACTGTACCTTATACCGTAGCTGTTGTTTTTATTTTTTATTTTGAGGGATGAGAGGCGCCTGGCCCATCTAAACAGACAGTATAGGAGAAAAACACCAATGTTTTATTTATTTCTGAAGGATCTTTTGTTATTGTTTTTTTTGGGGGGGGGCGTGGATTGTCGGGAGCGCCAAGTGAAGATGGATCGGTTCGTGTTTTCCCTAAGAAAGCTTTTGTTCCTTTGTCTAGAGTTGTTAGTCACGCCGCACGGACACGGGGATGCCATTAGTGACTCTGGCTACCGTTTCCTGTTTGGCTGAACATGTTAAGTCGCGGTGCTCAAGTAGTAGAATGAAGGCATCAACCATGTCTGCATTATATAGGAAAAAAGTTGTTGCCTACTTAATAAGTGCTAGACAGACCATGAAGGGGCCAGCAACACTCGCTTCCCAGTCCTGCTCGTCGTCTCACCAACTGCATCGAAGAAGTCCGACAAATAAGTGCAGCGAGGTCTCGGCCCAGTCCATCGACGGTGTGCTATCTACTCATTGTGTCACAGTAAGTGCTGGCTGTGTAGACATTAGTAGTGCGGTGATCCTGAACCTCCCCAACGATCGACATAGTGGAAGTGCCCATTTTACGTGTTAGGTAATAGGTATGTACCATATTCTACTATATAGTGTGTACGAACCCCCATTAATCTCCCCCCCCCCTCTCCTTGAACTAGTAAAATAAAGCTGTAACACGCATATACTACACTTGTACTGAGCCTGTGTTAATATATAATATTATCTTTACATCCTCGAGTCACGCTACCAACTTTCCTCACTCTACAGCCCCACTACTATAAATCTCTACTTTTCCTCTTCATATGAGATTTAGCCTCATTATAGTGGTGAGGACTGAGACTCTAATGATGATGCTACTCCAGATAGTGTCTCGTTCACTATCCGTGCACCTCTACGTGTTTCCTGGACTGAGGGCATCATAGTGGAGCCGGGGTTGTGGGTCGCCTGGGTACACGGGTTAATAACGTCAGGCCTCACACTCCACCATCAACAAGGGCAGAAATGTGGCTCGGGGAAATGTGTAAAGTCTCAGAATAAACGCACACAACCAGGGGACGTAAAATGTTGTGTCATTTCAGTAATACCAAGGTCGTGTTGCTCTGTCGTGCATACAGCGTTCTCTCTGGTTTTATTTGCCGTTTCTTACAGACCGTCTCGACCCAAGGCTTATTTTTTTTACGCTGATAGTAAAATATACATCAAGGTGGACTTGAACATGGGCTAGTGTTAAAACCACGATTCTTAGTATTTGAAGATCATATAAAGCTATTGCAACACTTTTAGAAGAAACACGTGGATGGAGTATTATTGCAACACAATATGGTAAAAATCATACGTTTGGGAGATTATTAGAAAATATAGTGAAATGTGCTACGTGTATGTGTGTGCATGTTGTGTGTGTAATAATTTATAATAATAATTAACGGTTTATTGAAAGAGCATGGCAGCCAGAAGGCTGAGAATACAGTATATAGTTGCATAATTGGGGAATGGGTCACTTGATTGACAAATGTTATACAAATAACATAAGTGATACAAATATGATATATAATAACTAGGTGGGGAGAAGGTCATGCTACAGGGCATTTCAACATAGTAACAGTGCAAAAAGGTAAAATTGGTTGGGAGTGAACACACTGGTTGACTACGAGTTGTTGATAATTTTTACAATGGTTGGGACTGGGCTGTTCTGATAGCGATCAGTACGTGCTCGTATGTGCTGGATGCGGTTGTAATGCGGAACAGCAATTCGCGGTCGAGGGATCTCGGGTGGAAGCAGGAGCCGGTAACGAGGATGGTCCAGAAGCTTCTCACCAAATTTGCAGGTGAGGTCGTGGTCATGAACAGAGAGCACCGAGAGGGTCAGTGTGTTGAGCGCTTCTTGATATGTGGAGTAGGAAGGGGAGAGAATAATCTTGCATACCCTCTTCAGCATTTTTCTAGGTGTTTCTGTTGTGTGGCATTTAGGGAGGAAGACCAAGCAGGGGAGGCATAGGTGAGCTTGGTAAGTATGAGTGTGTGTGTGTGGTAAAGACCCTCCCGTGGGCTATAACTCTCTCCACCGCTCCGTCACTCACCACTCACCACCAGTCTCAATAACAACAAAACTCGTAACGTGAGAACACAAGGTGGCGCACTACCTCTACTCCCACAATGACGGCAACGCCCTTTACACCGCCCGCGTACCTCTGAAAGCTGTTGACACACCAGGCTGAAGAGGGGAAATCCTGCCTTTATATATTGTGGTGTGTGTGTGTGGATTTAAAGGACAGATCCATAATCTCACATGTCCGCGATATTTAGGAAGACGGGGGACCCATTTTATCTTGTATATATATATATTTTTTTTTTGTTTTGGCAAGGTGTGGTGGGGTGGAGGGGGAGGAGAAGCACGTATCTGCCACAGAGGAAGATTGTGGTGTGGTCGTAAGTTGTGGCGAGGAGAGTGTTGAAGCCATCTGGTGACACGAGCCAGGAAGCCGTCAGGTGGTGGGGTCTCCTCCAACTTTGTTTATTGTGGAGCACCAGCCTCTTGTGTATAGTGGAGCACCAGCCTCTTGTGTATAGTGGAGCACCAGCCTCTTGTGTATAGTGGAGCACCAGCCTCTTGTGTATAGTGGAGCACCAGCTTCTTGTTTATAGTGGAGCACCAGCCTCTTGTGTATAGCGGAGCACCAGTGTCTACTTTTGTGTATAATGAAACATCAGTTTACAGTTGAGCACATCTGGCCACACCTGCTACTACATTTTGATCTTTATTTTATCTACCAATGAAATTCCTGTTTTTTGTGTTAATGTTTTTTTTTTGGGTGGGGGCGAGAGAGTGTGTGTCCGTGTGAGTGTTGGTGAGTGAGAAGTTTATATGTGGTAACACCGCCGGGTATCTCCACCATCATCACCAACACACAAAGTCTCTCCACCATCACCTCCAACACAACATGTCTCTCCACCATCACCTCCAACATTACAGATCTTTCCTTCACTAACACCCCTTCCCTCTTCCTCCACCACAAGGGATAAACATATCTCCATCACCTTCTCCAACATCCTCAATTCCTCCCCCTCTCGCACCCTATCAGAAGGAGGAACGAAGGATGTGTGTATGTGTCTTGTGTGTATGAGAGAGAGAGAGAGAGAGAGAGAGAGAGAGAGAGAGAGAGAGAGAGGGTGGTGGGATGGGTAATGGAGGGATTGGAGGAGGAGGGAATGTGTGTTAGAGGATGAGGGAAGGAGGGGAGGGAAGGTGGGGGAAGGAGGGAGGGAGGGTGGAGGGGGGAAGGAGGGGAGGGAAGGTTAGGGGGAAGAAGGAGGGAGGGGAGGGGGAAGGAGGGAGGGAGGGGTGAGGGGGGAAGGAGGGAGGGAGGGTGGAGGGGGAAGGAGGGAGGGAGGGTGAGGGGGGAAAGGAGGGAGGGAGGGTGAGGGGGAAAGGAGGGAATGACACGCCACTCCCCGACAGGACCTAAGGCGCCAGTTAGGGAGACATTCAAGGAATAATCCAATTAGCTCAGGTAATTATCACACGAATTCCTAATATCCAGCCAAGAGTATATCCCCACGCTCCTGCTGGGGGGTGTTCCCGCTCCTGCTGGAGGTGTCCCCGTTCCTGCTGGGGGTGTCCCCTCTCGTGCTGGGGGTGTCCCCACTCCTGCTGCACTCCTGCTGGGGGTGTCCCCTCTCGTGCTGGGGGTGTCCCCACTCCTGCTGGGGGTGTCCCCTCGTGCTGGGGGTGTCCCCTCTCCTGCTGGGGGTGTCCCCACACGCTTGCTGGGGGAGGGGGGGGTCTTAGCTTAGGTTAAGTTACGTAGGTTATGTTAGGTTAAATGAGTTGAGTACTGTATCTAATGTTCAGGTAATACAGAGATTGGTTTTGAAACTTGGTTGGCAATTTTGTATACGGAATATCTAGGTCAGGTTTATTCTGTTCTTATATTTATATACCTGAGTAATGGTCATTGTTTTAGAGATTATGCTGGAGATATTATCCATTTATTTCTTTTTATCGGTTCTTTCTCTTCCTCTTTACCTTCTCTAACCTTTTATATAATCTCTCTCTTACCTGTCTTTCTCACTATATTTGGATTTATTTCAAATTCTTTTTTTTATCTTCAACCTTCCTTCTCTCTCACTTCTATTCTTGTGAATCTCCTTCTTTCCTCTCCTGTCTTCCTCTGTCTTCATCCTCAATAGTCTTTCCATCCTTCACCTTTCGCTTAATTCCTTATCGTCATCTTCCATCCTTTTCCTCCCTTACCACACCCCTCCCCCATTATCTTCCCCCATCCCTCTTCTCCCATATCTCCCCTTCATCTCTTCCCGTCCTTCTCCCCACTCAACTTTCTCCCCTCTTCTCCTCATCACCTCCCCTCTTTATTTTCCCACTCAATTCTCCCTCTCATCACACCCTCCTCCCTCTCACCACTCCCCCCTCCCTCCTCCACTCCCCCTTTTCCCACCACTTTGCCCCCAAAGGTGTGTGTTACTCGCTCTGGGTCGGGGAATTCCCTGTACACTTAAACTCATCAGAAAGTTGTTTTGGTAGTTTCCCAGAAGTCGAGTGTGAGTAACAGACGATACCTACCATCGTCGCCACCACCATCCATCACCACCACTACCACTATCACCATCATTATCGATCACCACTTCCACCTTCATCATCCCTCACCACCACTCCATCACCCTTCATCACTACCTTTTACCACCATCACCGGGTGTCTTGAGCGTGACGTCGGGTGTCTCGCTAAATATAGAGACCACTGATGTTTTTTTTTCCCTTGACACTTGGCACCAATTAACAGACCTATTATGACCTGGCCCGCGGTCTCTTTGTCCTATATTTTATAGATTGGACCTATATCAGTTCATTTGCACCCCCAGACTACACTGTGTGGACCTTCCTGCCACATAGTCTTTTCCTGCTTCGTATATACTGGGTGTAATTTATAACCTACGTCAATTCATGTCATCTTGCTTCAATTATATTCCATCTCTGCCAAGGGGACGCCTCAGTGAAGTGACTTTACTAAGTATCTTGTTTCATTCTCTCGCTAAAAGAAGCTAGTTATTATAAAGTGATAAATATTAAGGTAAGGATTGGGTGAATTAAGTATTGGGTACAAGTAATAGAATTAGACTTTGATGTGAATAATTGACAATGAAAGTGAATTGAATTGGAAAATAATGAATGAATTACTTAATCTATGACTGACTATGGTGCCTTATGACTGATTGTGGTGACTTATGACTGATTGTGGTGACTTATGACTGATTGTGGTGACTTATGACTGATTGTGGTGACTTATGACTGATTGTGGTGACATATGATTGATTGTGGTGACTTATGACTAGCTGTGATGACTTATAACCGACTGTGGTGACTTATGACTGGGATGACTTATGACTGGGATGATCATGACTGACCTAACCTATGACTGACAGCAGTGATTATTAAAGCATCACTCAGCTTGTTACCTTAACAACACTGGCTGACATTGACTCTGGAAGGAGGGAGGGAGGGAAGGTGAAAGGGAAGAAGAGGGAAGTAGGTGAGAGAGACGAGTGAGAGAAGGAGAGAAGAGGTATGTAGATGAGAGGGAAGGAGGCAAGGGGAAGAGGAGGTAGGTGAGAGGGAAGTGGGACGGAGGTTACAGAAGAAGAGGGAGGTGGCTGGAGACCATTCTTTCCAGTTAGTTGTAAACTGTAGGCGAAGTAAGACATACTACCAGCACCTCACAGTTCCTGCAGGATATTGGCCACGATCCCTCACAATGACTGTCAGCGGCCCCATTACATCCGTCTTGGTTCTGAGTTGAAAAGTTCCTCCAGTGGTTTAGCATGTGAATCACTCTTACTGTGTTTTTGTTTTTATGTTTTAACATGTGGTTCCTCCCTCACTGTGTTTTAACATGTGGTTCCTCCCTTATTGTGTTTTAACATGTGGTCCCTCCCTCACTGTGTTTTAACATGTGGTCCCTCCCTTATTGCGTTTTAACATGTGGTCCCTCCCTCACTGTGTTTTAACATGTGGTTCCTCCCTTATTGTGTTTTAACATGTGGTCCCTCCCTCACTGTGTTTTAACATGTGGTCCCTCCCTTATTGCGTTTTAACATGTTCCTCCCTTAACATGTGGTCCCTCCCTCACTGTGTTTTAACATGTGGTTCCCCCTTATTGTGTTTTAACATGTGGTTCCTCCCTTATTGTGTTTTAACATGTGTTCCTCCCTTATTGTGTTTTAACATGTGGTCCCTCCCTTATTGTGTTTTAACATGTGGTCCCTCCCTCACTGTGTTTTAACATGTGGTCCCTCCCTCACTGTGTTTTAACATGTGGTTCCTCCCTTATTGTGTTTTAACATGTGGTCCCTCCCTCACTGTGTTTTAACATGTGGTTCCTCCCTTATTGTGTTTTAACATGTGGTTCCTCCCTCATGTGTTTTAACATGTGGTTCCTCCCTTATTGTGTTTTAACATGTGGTCCCTCCCTCACTGTGTTTTTAACATGTGGTTTCCCTCCCTTATTGTGTTTTAACATGTGGTCCCTCCCTTATTGTGTTTTAACATGTGGTTCCTCCCTTATTGTGTTTTAACATGTGGTCCCTCCCTCACTGTGTTTTAACATGTGGTCCCTCCCTCATTGTGTTTTAACATGTGGTCCCTCCCTCACTGTGTTTTTCCCTCACTGTGTTTTAACATGTGGTCCCTCCCTCACTGTGTTTTAACATGGTCCCTCCCCTTGTGTTTTAACATGTGGTCCCTATTGTGTTTTAACATGGTTCCTCCTATTGTGTTTAACATGTGGTCCCTCCTCACTGTGTTTTAACATGTGGTCCCTCCCTCACTGTGTTTTAACATGTGGTCCCTCCCTTATTGTGTTTTAACATGTGGTCCCTCCCTCACTGTGTTTTCCCTCACTTATTGTGTTTTAACATGTGGTCCCTCCCCCTCACTGTGTTTTAACATGTGGTCCCTCCCTCACTGTGTTTTAACATGTGGTTCCTCCCTCACTGTGTTTTAACATGTGGTTCCTCCCTTATTGTGTTTTAACATGTGGTCCCTCCCTCACTGTGTTTTAACATGTGGTCCCTCCCTTATTGCGTTTTAACATGTGGTCCCTCCCTCACTGTGTTTTAACATGTGGTTCCTCCCTTATTGTGTTTTAACATGTGGTCCCTCCCTCACTGTGTTTTAACATGTGGTCCCTCCCTTATTGCGTTTTAACATGTGGTCCCTCCCTCACTGTGTTTTATATCTTAAGTACAGTATATTGTAAACATTGTTATTTTTCTCTTTCAGGTAAAGCTAACGTCTCCTCGCCTCCACACATTGGCTAAGACTCACAGTAAAGCGTACTCTAAATGATTTATGAAGGTAAGTAAAATGATATATTGTCAAGAGCAATTTTTGAAAGAATATTTATACTAGGAATTTAAATTTTGAAGGATTTCCATTTATGCCGGAGGTCGTACACCCACTCAGCCAGCCTCATGAATGGTGCCCATCTTGTCCCATGTAGGTCAAGAGGATCATGTTTTTACCAGAGCAAAAGTAATTTTCTGGAAAATTTATTTACCATAGTTGAGGATGTGTGTGTGGGTGGGTGGGTGGGTGTGGAACAGAATATAGGCACTCGTTTCAACTTTCCCATCGTTTACGTCTCCTCCACTCTCCCCTCCAGTGTCACAGCAAATAAAGGTCTTCCACTACGTACACTAATTAGCTCCATACACCAGACAACAACTGTTATTAATTAAAACGGGTAATCTCTTCTGATAGCACCGCCCGGCCACCTGCTGATTGTCCCTCGCCAACTTTGAAGGCACACGAGATTATACCTTCCTTACGCACAGTACGTCCATCCGTCCGTGCGTCCGTGAGTTGTGAAATACGTTAAAAGTCCTTACTACTCTTAGAAGATAAAACCCTTACCACATTTAAGGCGGCGGCACACTGGGCACTCTCCTTCAAAATGTTGCTCGTTTTGCTGGCCGTTGGCCTGGCGGTCCAGCAAGCAGCAGGATTTCTGCTGTTGCGAGAAATGGACAACGATTTGGCGGAGATCTTTGCTGGCCGGATTAGTACTCAAATGAGCTTCATATAATTTCAAGTAGAAATTGAAATAAATCATGAAACAACAATAATGTAAAATATAACACAAAAACGGTGACATATTTCTATTTATTCGTCACTTTAAAATTTCTTTATTATTATTAAATCACTATTCAGGGCCTTCTTTGACCAGCCAACCGCCGCCACTTTTACAGAACTTTCACGACGCACCCATTGTCTTTTCTTCAGCCTTTACAGACGCCTCACTTGCTTCACCAATTGAAGAACTATAGCACAATCCTGCAAGGCCTCAACTGTAGTAAGGGGATCCATGGTGAACCTCGTCTCTTTGTTTTGCTGGCCGGACCGTGTTTGACATCATGTTTGGAGGAAAGTGCCCAGTGTGTCGCCGCCTTAAGAAGATAAGTCTTTACCACACTTAGAAGAGACTTATTTTCCAGTACATTAACTTTCTGGGTTTAATTGGGTTTTGTGACACTTATTTAGATCACTCCTGTTATTCACCATTAGTCACCACTAGTCACCATCAGTTACAATTAGTTATTATCATTCACCACTAGTCACCATCAATCACCATTAGACACCGTCAGCCACTATCAGTCACCATGTCACCATCAGTCATCGTCAGTCACCAATGGTTACTTGCCTAACGTCTGTATTAATTCGTTGTCTAATATTACCGTTATTTGCCAGTCAATTAAACGTAACTATCAAACAGAATACAAATTACGACTGTTTAATATACCGGGGGGTCCTGGGGTTCCCGGCTAGGACGTTAGCTAAGGTTATATAGGTATATTTGGTTAGGTTGGTGAGGTCTTCTAACAATGCCTTTGGTGGCTGTTTCATATCAACTAAGGTAAGGTTAGGTTTGGTTTAGAAATAACCATTTTTTTAACACATTTGCACAAACTGCGACACAGTGAAATTGTGGCGTGTTTAGAATCGTTTTCTTTAAAGAATCAGTGGCTGTGAAGTCGAAAATAATTACCATTTTTTTGCTCTATCTTTCAATATAAGAATCATTATAGAGTTCCGCGGTTGTCCTTTTCCGAATCTTTACCGAAACTGTTCTATAGCAGTTATGACACTAAACTGTTCATGAAAGACGATATGTACCAAAATATCTTCACCTAACCTTAACAAATCCCACGTTAAGAATTTTTTTTAATAACTCACTTATATTCATAAATGGGTAATACGTGACGAGAGTGATCCCGCTGTAGCATAAGCCTGATGAAATTTCACCATAGAAGATATATACTTTCTTTAATCACTTAATATAATGCACTTCCATCCTAGGACAGAGGTAAGTTAGGAGGTTTGGTGAGGTTTGGTTTATTTTTTTTAGTATAAATTGGTCTCTGGTTGGCTGACAATGGCTGCTGCTCGACGTAGGTTCGTGTACAAGGTGAAAAATCGCCAAAAAAAAAAATTGTAGGAAAGTTGCAACTCCTCCAACTTTTAATTGATTTACGAGAGGTGAGGAACGTGTTTTATTCTATAGAAGATTTTCAAGATTTTCCTAAAGTGGCTTCTTGTAACAGGAAGATGTTGTAAATATTACCTATTTTTAATTTAGGTGAGATAAGGTAGGTAGGTAATGTCAAGTTAGGTTTGGTTTGATATGAAACTTGAAAAAAAAAGCCATGATACAAATTTTGCAATTCCTTCACCATTTTGACTTTAATAAAGCTCTCCAGGTGATCGTAAACATGCGTAATGTCGCTTCAGCCTTACCAAAATAAGACACCCAGGCGAGTACTTGGTAATAAACAGCCCAGGCGCGCGTTCGTGACTTATTTACCAAAGGAAATTTTGGGTAAATGTTTACGCTGGCTTGTCATGGTAAAGGTGTGTAATGGGAGTTGCTACGCTGTTAGCCACACTTTTCCTCTGAATTTTTATCGCCGTACGATGTTGGCTCGTCGGGGTCATAATCTGGTGGCGGAAAACAATGTTACTGTACATGTACCATAATATTTGTGCATCGTAGATATATGGTGAGGATATAGTAGTGGGAATCCTAGTTATCTATTTCCTTGTCACAATTATCAGTAAATACAAAATGATTTTTCAGAAACTGCTGGGGTGTGAAAGTTAATGTTTCTGTTTTAAAGTATCTTTTTTTATGTTTATGTATTTATGTACAGCAGTTATTAATGATGTGGATGATAAATACAGATTGGTATATCATGAAGTTCTCAGTTGTTAACATGACAAATCCGGTGGCGGAGCAAAAAAAATAAAACATGAATTTGAATTAAAAGAAGTGGGTATGTCCTTCCTCCTCTTTGAGTTTCTATCATAAACAATGTTACGAAATTCGTCTGATTTTACCAGGAGCTAACTACTGAGTCATGTAAACCCAAGTATAAGAGTACTTAATGGTTTAATCCCAAAGAAAATCTAACATCTTGTTTATTTATTTTTAATCGCCTTGGCTCTCACTCCTCCACACCTCCTCCCGGTTTCCCTGCCTTGGCTCTCACTCCTCCACACCTCCTCCCGGTTTCCCTGCCCTGGCTCTCATTCTTCCCGCCTCAGATCCATTGAGTCAGAGTGCATAATTGATGACCGGCTGCGTGTTCTGATGCCAGCTTGGTTCCATTACGGTATTTAGCATTAAAATTTGCAGCTCCTTTGACACGCACTACGGTGGGCCCACACGCGAGGGAGGAGAGCCAGGCCACGCAAGGACCTGTGCTTTTATGTCTTGAACCTTGGGGGGATTGTGTGTCATGGGAGGATATAGTTGTAGAGAAATAAACGCTAAAATAATCTGTGTTATACCTCATCGCAGATATTGCTATGTAAGTTTCTAAATACTTCAGATGTTGCTGTGTAAGGTTTAATCTGCTTCACGCTAGGGGGAGGCTCTTGTCGCAGAAGGAAATGCCACACTTGATCTTCATTTTACGGTCGTGTACAGTATATCTAGTACATATATCCGCACTTTACCGCACTCACAGCTGCAGTGGTCACGGCAATTTACGTCTTAGGGAGATTAGATACTGTAATCACGCTGACTGTGTGTCGTAACTTAAATAATGTATAATTATTAATAAATACGACCTGTGGTGTAATGGTCAGAATGCTCGCCTCGCAAGCGAGCGAACCCGCGTTCGATCCCCGGGTAGGGTGAAACTATGGGCAAGTTTCTTTACGCCATTTGCCTTTGTCTACCCAGCAGTAATTGGGAACCTGGATGTTTATCGTTAACTTAGGGTGCACCGGCTGTTGTGTTGGCGACAGCTTCTGCACCTTAAACAAATTCGCGCCTAGGTGGCTCAAGGGCCGGCCATCCTTGTTACACGAGTGGCAGCCATTAATGTATAATCATTGTTTTAAACCTGTAGATGTTAACTGTTACCCATGTGTCACTTGTGCTTGTAAACTATTCATTCGATGCACTTGTTTTAATGTAACTTTACGTGAATATTTATCATTAATGAGAACAGAATACAGAACACTAGATTCAAGTTTGTGTTGAAAGGTCATTTTGGTCATGGCTGAAGGTCAGAGGTCAAATATAGTAGCAGAGGTGTGATGAACCGCGTAACTTGTGTTCGGTCACCATATCGTTCACACCTTTAAGGAAGTCTGTCCTCAGTGCCAAGGTGTGATATGTGGCTCTTCCTCTTGTGAGTGCCACCTCCTACCCTCGTGAGGCCGGGCAGTTGAGTGCGTGCGTGTCGTCTACGCCACGCCTCTCCCTCACTTTCTCACTACGCCTTCCTCTTATTATGCCTCCTCCTCATCACGCCTCTCCCTCACTGCGCCCCCAACTTTATCACACCTCCAACCTCACTACACCTCCACCCTCACCACGCCTCCACCCTCACCACACCTCCACCCTCACCACACCTCCACCCTCACTACACCTCCACCCTCACCACACCTCCACCCTCACCACACCTCCACCCTCACCACTCCTCTCCCCCTGATTATACTCCCCGCCCTCACACCACACAAAGCACACCTCATACTAACAGTAGACGCCACTGAACTCTGTTGATGAAATATTAAGTTTTAACATGATTGGTTGGTTTACCCTCCAGACACCAGTGAAGGAACGTACTGTATGTGTAGAATATCCTCATCATATTTTTCTATCATATAAATGTTTTGTTCGTGAAATATCATAGTTCGAGCATAATAAATAAACATATCAATTAGGTTGATTACATATGATTTTGTATTGTTTTTCGTATTAGATTTTGAAAGATAACATTATTGATCACCTAGATATTATTACCCTTCCCAAGCTTATTTCACCTGATGATTGATCACCTAAACGTTGCTTGGGGGAAGATGGT
This sequence comes from Homarus americanus, assembly GCF_018991925.1. Classification (NCBI taxonomy): domain Eukaryota; kingdom Metazoa; phylum Arthropoda; class Malacostraca; order Decapoda; family Nephropidae; genus Homarus; species Homarus americanus. Next base: position 348,860 of record NW_024719086.1, on the reverse strand, counting down.
CGGTTTGGTTAGGTTAGGTTAGCGTTAGGATGGTTAATTATAAGGTAAAATAAGCTGTGGATTGATTTTCAGCTACTCCCATTAATTACGAATATGGGAAAATGCATTAAGAGTGTGGGGTGAGTAAAGTCAAAGGTAATCAACTTATAAAATTTAATATTGTAAGAGCAGTGCTTGGTGTCATGACGAGGGAGCTTTGATGTATCGTTCTCTTGTTCAATATTTCATCTGCTTGTGGGAGACTCTTTGACACACACACACACACCTGATTATTATTATTATTAAATACGAATTCACTGATTTTCCGACACGTGGGGATTTGATATGTGGTAAAGGTGATAAGATGTGACCAAAATATTACGTTATTACAAGACGCGTTCCTTGAATAATATGTTTATGTGTGGAGAACAGTTAGTGATATAGCACGTCTGTTTTATACTGTGGCCCAGCATCTTTCATACTTACTCTTGCTCCAGCAGCTGTGGTCATACTTGGCGTGTAGGGTAAAGGTCCTCCTTGGAATGGTCCCGAGGGATCAGGGGGAGGCATTTAAAACCTGTAGGGTGGAGGGCAGGGAGCGGGGAAACTAAGTACAATCAGACGCATTAATTGATACCCCCCAGTAGCTGGAGCCACGGCAAATGAAGGCCTGGCGATCGGACAAAACCTCCCCCCTCCCCTGTCTAAACGTTCCTGGGGAGTTGTGGAACTATCGTGGCTGGGGATGTTGCCTACTGTCAATATCGGCTATCATCACTGCTACTGACTGTGGCTCCGGCTACTGGGGGTGGGTGGGGAGTAGGTAGCAATTACTGCTTCTGACTGTACTTCTTCACATCAAACGCCCGCTAGTACTTGACCAATTAACGGGTGTGGGAGAATCACTGCCGGGAAACTTTCTAGGACCTACTGCTACCACCCAGGAGACGACCACGATCCCCCAACACCGTATCTCTTCACAGTTTTACAGAGAGCTAAAATTTGGTAGGGAGGTGCGGGTGGTCTAGGGGATGATCGTGTACTATCTCACGTCTTCTGCTGTTACAATTATTACCATCACTACCAGTGTATCCATGGTTATGTAATATCTCTCCTTATCTCTTAGTGAGGGCGAGAGACATAGAAGAGTCTTAAAAGTGTGGACAGATCTTCTTGAGACTTGTACGAGTCATTCATCCTCTTGAGAGCTCAGAGGTCCTTGGTGACAAACACTCACCTTGTTATTAGTCCCTTGCGGGGTATTATAGAATTGATGTCCGTCTGTCTGTCTGTCTGTCTGTCTGTCTGTCTGTCTGTCTGTCTGTCTCTGTTCACTGTGTCTGTTTACTGTGTCATCTGGTTTGTGTTTGTCTGCCTGTCTGTCTCTCTCTCGTTTGCTCTCTGTCTCTCTGTCTCTCAGTTTGTCTTGCTCACCATCTGTCTGTCTGTCTCCCAGTCCGCCCTTCTTGCCATCTACCTGTCTGTCTCTTAGTCCCACCATCATTTTGTATGTCTGTCTTTCTGTTCTTTTAACCGTCTGTTTATCTTCTCCGTCCTTCTCAACATCTTTTCTGTCTGTGTGTCTGTCCACCTGAATCCCCCTGTTTGATGTAACTTGTATACCTCTGTGTGTGGGACGATGTAATTATCCAGGAATGAATTAGCACAGAAACAGTCATCAGTAATCCTGGTAAATAAGACATTTGACCTTATATATAAAAGAAAGATTAAGATAAATATATTGAAAGTTCCCAAGACACGTTAACCCCTGAGTACGAAATTAACCCCATGAGTGCGATGATTTAAACCCCTACAAGTTACCTACAACTTCATAAGTACTGGAGGTGTTATTGGTCGTCGTATTCAGTGTTAAATATCATACTCAAGGGACGGAATCATTATACTCAAGGGGTGAAGTCATTGTATTCAAGAGATTAAGATATCTTAATGTCAGTGGGGTTTAAATGCTGTACTCGGGTTAATATCGTACTGGAGGTTAATATCGTACTCGGGATTAATATCGTATTCGGGGTTAACCTCGTACTTAGGGGGTTAACCGCGTACTCGGAGTTAACCTCCTACTCAAAGGGTTAACCGCTTACCCAGGAGGTCAACATCGTACTCAGGGGGTTAACATCGTACTCAATGGGTTAATTTAGTACTTATGGGGTTGACATCGTACTCAATGGGTTAATTTAGTACTCATGGGGTAAAAATCTTGATATGTCATTTGACTTTACTTTTTCTTACGAGACACGAACTACAGAGAAGCAATAGCCTACATTATAATAAAGCATAACTCTAAGTTACAAAACTACTATAGTGAGCGAGATAGCCAGACACCACCTACGATATATCCTTAAATTAAAGTGACCCTTCATACATAAACCCGCGAAGTTATGAACCTTATACATATTAATGAAGGCAATTATGAGCCACTCTGACCGCAGTTCCTGTATACACATTAATTAAGAGTCATTTCTAAAGGAGGTCATTAAGGCGTTGTTATTGTGTGTATGATGATGTGAGGAAGCTTTACGTGTTAAACAAATAGACTCCAGGATCTAATGGGCCTTTAATTTTAATAAGACCAGATCTAACCAAACCAAATTCCGAGGATTAGGAGACCCAATCGTAATGGGTTCGTTTCCTGATGGATTCTAATCGTAATAGCCACAAATGCTAATGATTAGTTAGGTTATGTTAGGTTCGGTTAGGTTATGTTTTGTTACGTTATGTTAGGTTAGGTTCGGTTAGGTTAGGTTAGGTTAGGTTAGGTTAGGTTAGGTTAGGTTAGGTTAGGTTAGGTTAGGTTAGGTTAGGTTCGGTTCGGTTCGGTTAGGTTCGGTTAGGTTCGGTTAGGTTAGGTTCGGTTCGGTTAGGTTCGGTTAGGGACTAATAAGTCAGGGGGCCGTATGACCATAATGAGATTCCTACTCCTTGAACCTCACCTACCACTCTCCTCACTTACCATTCTCCCTTTCACCCTCCACCTCTTCCCGTAACTCTCCATCCCCCCCTTCCCCTCCCAATCTCCCTCCCCTTCACCCCTCTTCCTCACTCTCCACCTTTCCCATCCTCCCCCAATCTCCCCTCACCTTCTCCTCTCCCCCCTCACCTTCTCCCCCTCACCTTCTCCTCTCCCCCCTCACCTTCTCCCCCCTCACCTCTCCCTCCCCCTCACCTCTTCCCCCACCTCCTCTCCCCCCCACCTCTCCCCCTCACCTTCTCCTCTCCCCCTCACCTCTCCCCCCTCACCTCTCCTCTCCCCCCACCTTCTCCCTCCCCCTCACCTCTCCCTCTCCTCTCTCCCCCTCACCTTCTCCTCCAGCATCATAAATATTAGGGTAGTTGGCCCTGAAGAGGTTTATATAGGCCCTGGGGTAAGGGGCGTCCACTGAAAACCCTGAAGCAAAGTACATTTTCTCCCGGTGATGAAATGGATACTGATGTACTCTACTCCCAGATTACCTGAGGCTGAGTTAATTAATTTTTGTAATATTTGATGAGTTAAGTTAAAGGGGTAGTCTTAATAGGGTACATATTATATTAGCTGGCCTGGACAGTATAGCCGGCGGCACTGTGTTCGTTCTAATGAAATGTTTGTAGTTGTATTACAGTCTGCTTCTATCACACCCGCCTATAACTATTATATGTCTCTCCCATACCCACTAAATAACCATCCACTCCTCCCACACCCAACCATAACCATTCATCCTTCCCACATCCTTGACCTCCACCCCCTTACAACCATCCACAACCATCATACTACACTCACAACCCTCATACCACACTCACAACCTTCATACCACACTCACAACCCTCATACCACACTCACAACCCTCATACCACACTCACAACCCTCATACCACACCACAATCATGATGTCTTAGAGGCAAACAGACAAGTGCAAACAGGCAATAGCTATAGACGGTGAGTAGCTAAGTCAATTCACATGTACTGTATAGAATTTAACACACAATATGCTTGAATGTCTCCCAATAAGTGAACTCCTATGTAATGAACTTTAAGCCAACAATACACTGGAAGTACTCTGTAACATTCATTGCCACAATATCCTGACTAATGGGGTCTGATAAATATACCATTTGTGATCTCGACTCTGTAATCCCTTTCTCGCTACCGCTCACCTAACCAAACTTAACCAGGTCATGTTCGGTCACCGTCGTACGTGACCTATCTACAGTTTGTGAAGTTATTAGTAAATATCTGTGAGAAATTTCAAAACACATATTTACCTCTTAACAGTTTACGTACATTGTTAGTTTAGATAAGGATGATTTTAGTGCAATGAAAGTTGGGGAAAATGTAGATTAACCTTTTCGTTGTGATTGACAGAAGATGTTTTAAGTTTTCATCCGGTTATTTGTATCTGACGGTACAAGCCCCGCCCCCCTTGCATCTCATTGGCTTATACGTAAAGTTCGATTAATATTGATATATCGCAAATAAATTCATATATAACTGTTAAGGATACTCAGTTATGGCTCACTTTAACGCCGAATTTATTGTATGTGAAGATATAACTGCTGGAAAATATTAACTTTCAAGACTGGAGTGAATTTTTTATTTTATTTTTTAAAATAATGTTTACCATCGAAGTCGCAAGCAAATTCACGATATAGTTATTGTATTAGTTGTGATTGAGGCATTAGTTGTGATTGAGGCATTAGTTGTGATTGAGGCATTAGTTGTGATAGAGGCATTGGTTGTGATAGAGGCGTTAGCTGTGGTAGAGGCATTAGTTGTGATAGAGGCATTAGTTGTGATAGAAGCATTAGTATACAAGGGGGGAGTAAGAAGCAATTATTATTATTATTATTATTATTATTATTATTATTATTATTATTATTATTATTATTATTATTATTATTTTATTATTATTATTATTATTATTATTATTATTATTATTATTATTATTATTTTATTATTATTATTATTATTATTATTATTATTATTATTATTATTATTATTATTATTATTGGAGCAAAAAAGATATTATTTAAGGAATTTTGTATTGTGGTGGAAAAACCTTCCCTGACAAGTTAACTGGACAAGAGCGTTCAGACACAGGCCACCTCCCAGGCCGCCACGTGAAGCACCATCCTGTCTGTTAACTTCACCAAGGGTTCCAGACCACCTCCTGAAACTGAGGAGACGGACGACCACTCCTGCATGAGAACAGTCTGGTCAAACCTCCTATCGTGTTTCTTGTTCTCTTTCCTTTTCTTACTTTTCCTGTAATTTTATTTCTTCATACTTTTTCTTTTACCTTTTTTCTTCTAACTTTTCTTATCCTCCTTTTTCTTTCTCTTACTCTTTCTTGTCCTTCCTTTACTTGTTCTTATTATCCTTTTTCTCTTCTGTATTTCCCTTCTTTTACTCTGGTGGCTTAAGAGTGAAATTGTTACAAACCGGATAAAAAAGATCCGACTTTGCATTAAGTTCCGTTGGGTACTTGATGGTTCAGGAAGGGTAGAGTCCTTAACATTATAATTTTGTGAATAAAAAATGATAGTGTGAATTATTTTGTTATTGCTCATCATTGTTGACATTTTCATATTGGACTCTTTGATGAACTGAAAGAAATATTATTTTTGCTTTAGTTTGCTTATAACTATGATAAAACTTTATAATAAAAAAAAAGTAGTTGTACATGACTTGTTTGTTTTTTTACATTTGGCTTTTGTGGTTTGGATGACATTACAGTAAAATATATGTTCACTTCTGCTATATACACTGCCAGCCTAGTCATAATTTTATCTTCCTATAGTCTGGAGTAAACACTGAGTTTGTATCAGTGTGAAGTTTGTTGCGTTAATGTGATGTACTAAATGATAATGTTCTTCCTTCATTATCTGTATGGTCAACCAAAGATACACTGACCCCACCCAAGTATCGCCAGGGAATCTTGTGGCAGCTGTGGTTGTAGTTGAGTTGCCAATTCATTAATATAATTTTCTTCATTATTTAAACAAATATACGAACATTTAGAAACTTCTCATGATCTAAAATAACAATGAATAGTTTATTATTATACAAATGTTACCTTTGGTTTGTTTAATAATTATCCTGACAGTGATATAGCCAAAAATAGATCCATCAATCACAATCACCCAGTCACAACTTTTTGATCAACGTCACCTTGCATTTACAAAGTGTGCACGGTGGAAGCGACTCAAAACTCACGGCGAGCGAGCAAGAATAGTCCCCTTCACTAGTGCGTTTATAGGGGCTCGTCATTTAAACATTCCTCAAATCATTATCCTTAAGATGGCTTCCTGGAGCACACTTGAGGACATTGTGGGTGGACAACAAATGGTAATGGTGTTCCTCCGTGTTAGTGGCTCCAGTGTTACTCCGTGTTAGTGGCTCCAGTGTTACTCCGTGTTAGTGGTTCCAGTGTTACTCCGTGTTAATGGCTCCAGTGTTACTCCGTGTTTGTGGCTCCAGTGTTACTCCGTGTTAGTGGCTCCAGTGTTCCTCCGTGTTAGTGGCTCCAGTGTTCCTCCGTGTTAGTGGCTCCAGTGTTACTCCGTGTTAGTGGCTCCAGTGTTACTCCGTGTTAGTGGCTCCAGTGTTACTCCGTGTTAGTGGCTCCAGTGTTCCTCCATTAGTGGCGTGTTAAGTGGCTCCAGTGTTCCTCCGTGTTAGTGTTAGCTCCAGTGTTCCTCCGTGTTAAAAAGTGGCTCCAGTGTTACTCCCGTGTTAGTGGCTCCAGTGTTACTCCGTGTTAATAGTGTTCTCCGTGTTGAGTGGCTCAGTGTTACTCCGTGTTAGTGGCTCCAGTCTCATGTTTGTGTCTGTATTTTAGAAGGTATGTCCTTCCCTTCCCCGCATTATTCCTCCCTCGTTTCCTTCCTCACCCGTCATTCCTTCCATCACTTCTCATTCCCTAATCCCTCCTCCCCTCCCCTCTCTCCCCTCTCTCCCCCCTCCCCTCCCCCTCCCTCTCCTCCCCCCCCTCTCCCCGTCACCCAGTTATTATTATTACATTTTCTTTGTTTATTCTCGACGTGTCTTTTAGTGTTAGTGAACCAATTATTATATCCATCTTAATCCTTAGCAATTAAACATGTTTATTAATACATAGTACAGGGCTTACATAAGGTGTGTGTGTGTGTGTGTGTGTGTGTGTGTGTGTGTGTGTGTGTGTGTGTGTGTGTGTGTGTGTGTGTGTCTGTCTGTCTGTCTGTGTGTACTCGCGTGAAGAAGACGCACAGTACATTACAGTGTTGTACAAGGCAAACACCAGTGTGTGCTATCTTGGTTTTACCTGTCGGCCCCTTAACGTGTCTCACCATTAATCGTTTACCTTACGTGATGGTGATTATCTTGAGTCGTGGCACACACACACACACACACACACACACACACACACACACACACACGTCGAGAATAAGCAAAGAAAGTGTAATAATAATAACTGGGTGACGGAGGAGAGGGAGGGAGAAGAGGAAGGAGGGAGGGAGGTGAGAGGAGGGGGGTGAGGAAGTGAGGGTAGGGGTGAGGGAGTGAGGGAAGGTGAGGCGTGCTCCATTAAGAGGATCTCGCAGAATGTTACAGCAGTCAATGCCATCTGTGTGTGACCAGTGTCCTTCCACCAAGCTGGCTAAGATTATGCTCACATTACCCCCCTTGACTTACCCCTCCTTCACCCTTCCCCCATGACTTACCCCCTCCTTCACCCCTTCCCCCCATGACTTAGCCCCTCCTTCACCCTTCCCCCATGACTTACCCCTCCTTCACCCTTCCCCCCCATGACTTACCCCTCCTTCACCCTTCCCCCATGACTTGCCCATTCCTTCACCCTTCCCCCCATGACTTACCCCTCCTTCTTCCTTCCCCTTGACTGCCCCCTCCCCCCCCTTGAAAGCAACCCCTCATTCACCTTCCCCATGACTTAACCCCTCCTTCACCCCTTCCCCATGACTTACCCCTCCTTCACCCCTTCCCCCCCATGACTTACCCCCTCCTTCCACCCCTTCCCCATGAATTACTTACCCCTCCTTCACCCTTCCCCCCCCCTCCTGAGCTGGTTCCCTCTTCACCCCTTCGTACCCTGGACTGACCTCCTCCTGACCCCTCCCTCCCTCCTCCATCCTGATGACCCCTCCTTACTCCTTTCCCACCTTGGCCAACCCCTCCAACCTCCCCCTCCCTCTCCCCCTACAGCACTACACTGCGGATGTGCATGCGGACAATTAGTGGGGAATGGTGTGGTGCCGTGGCAGTGGTGGGGTGACCTGTGTGTGTGTCGTGAGGGGCAGGAATCACACTTGAACCTTCCTCCTCCCCTTCCCCTCACCTTCCCTACCCTACCCCCTCCTTCTCCCCCTCAGCCTCACCTCCCTCCCTCAACCTCACCTCCTCCCTCAACCCTCCCTCCCTCCTCTCCCCCTCATTACATCCTCTGTCATCCCCCTCCCTTCACCCCAAGACCTGTCATTTGGATATAATGGTCGTTGCTGTCTATTGTTTCACCAACGATGCTTTAGTCAAGAGTCTGCCGCCACACCGTCTGCCATATCCCTCCTGCCACCCTTGATGTCATATCCTTCCTGCCATCCCCCTATTGCCCACATCCCTCCTGTCATCCCTTGTCGCCACATCTAACCTGCTGACCCCTGCTTATACATCCTGTTGCCACCCTAGTCTGCTATATCCAACTTGCCACACGTCTTTCATCCCCAATTGTCACACCATCCCTTTCTCCCCTACCCCTTCCTCCCCCTCCTTCTCCCCAATCCTCCCTTGCCCCAAACCTCCTTTCCCTCACCCTCCTTTCCCCTCACCTTTCTTTCCCCCTCCTTTTCCCCACTCTCCCCCGCCCATTCCCCTTTTCTCCACCCTTCCTTCCCCCTCCCCATCTCCCATACCCTCCTTCCCCCTCCCATCTCCCCATACCCTCACACTTCCCCCCTCCTTTCCCCCCACCCTCCTTCCCCCTCCCCTTCTCCCACCTTCCTTTCCCCCTTGTCGTGGGCATGACTATATTTTATATTCCACATGGTAACACCTTAATGTACCTTTGTGGCGGAGACTTATCAGAGTATGTAATCTTCACCAGTGTCACGGTATTAAGTAGAGTAAAGGCTGCTCATTGGACTGCTGACTTCACTACTGTTCTGTTTATTGTAGATATTACTTCCTTTTAGTTTCGCTAGGAATAACAACTAATCTATGTTTGTGTTTGTTATCAAATATAGTAATGTCTGCTAGGTTTATTTACGGATTAACCAACACAGGGTTACAAAGAGAATATATTAGGCCCAAGGTGTGGAGCCGTCATTCACACTGTGTTAAGTGTGAGATTCTGTCTGAGATGGTTTAATCGTCGGTGATTTAAATACTTACTCTATAGTTTACTGGGCCGTGAAGGTGACTGAATGTCGTCTGCAACGTATCAGGAAATGAAGAGTTAAGTTATGAATTCCTGTGTGCAACGTGACAGGATATGATGTTATATGTATCTCTACCCTTGGTCTAGTTAGTCCGGATAGTGTACAGTATATAATGATAATATGTAATTAGTCCACATTTATATGAATACTGACTGTATGTATGTTGATAGACATTATTACATTGCTCGGTCATTACCCTTCTCCCCAACCCTCCCTTCTCTCTCACCCTCCCTTCTCCCCAACCCTCCCTTCTCCCCCACCCTCCCTTCTCCCCAACCCTCCCTTCTCCCCAACCCTCCCTTCTCCCCACCCTCCCTTCTCCCCCACCCTCCTCCTCCCCCCCTCCCTCTCTCCCCACCCTCCCCTCCCCTTCTCCCCCACCCTCCCTTTCTCCCCACCTCCTCTCCCCCACCCTCCTTCTCCCCCCCCCTCCTTCTCCCCACCCTCCCTCTCCCCAACCCTCCTTTTCTCCCCACCCTCCCTTCTCCCCAACCCTCCTTTCTCCCCACCCCTCCCTTCTCCCCCACCCTCCTTTCTCCCCCACCCTCCCTTCTCCCTCACCCTCCTTTCTCCCCCACCCTCCTTCTCCCCACCCTCCTTTCTCCCCCCCCTTCTCCCCACCCTCCTTCTCCCCACCCTCCTTCTCCCCCACCACCTCCCTCTCCTTCTCCCCACCCTCTCTTCTCCCCCCCACCCTCCTTCTCCCCACCCACCCTTCTCCCCCCACCCTCCTCTCCTCCCCCACCCTCCCTCCTTCCTTCTCCCCACCCTCCCTCCTCCCCACCCTCCCTTCTCCCCCCACCCTCCTTCTCCCCACCCTCTCCCTTCTCCCCCCCACCCTCCTTCTCCCAACCCTCCCTTCTCCCCAACCCTCCTTCTCCCCAACCCTCCTTCTCCCCACCCTCCTTTCTCCCCCACCCTCCCTTCTCCCCATCCTCCTTCTCCCCCACCCTCCCTTCTCCCCCAGACTGTGAAAAAAATAGAACCTTATAGAGATAGATCCAAGCACACTGTCTATGCATTGGCGCAACACTTTATCTTTGATGACGAGGTAGCTGATATACTAAGGCTGTATCCACACTTGGCATCTTGTACCTAATCAAAATTCTATGTAACTTAAACAGGCAATGTACTGGAAATACTCTGTAACATTCATTGCCATAATATCAAACTCACTGGGGTCTGATAAACACCCTTTGTGGCCTATACTCTGTAATCCTTTTTGTGCTACTGCTTACAGGATGAGTATAGGGTGCACAATAAACTAGCTGCTTCCTTTCCCCCCTTCCCTTCTCCCCACACTCTTCTCTTCCACCCTCCTTTCTCCCTCCCTTTCTCTATTCTCTCTTCTCCTCCCTTTCTCTACCCTCCCTTCCCCTTCTCTTTCTCCCTCCTCCTTCCCTTCCCCCTCCCTTCTTCCTCTCCCTCCCCACCCTCCCATCATCCTCTCCTTCTCCTCCACCTTCCCTTCCCCCTCCAATACCCCTCTACCCTCCCTTCCCCTTCTATCCCTTCCCTTCTCCACCACTCCCCCTAGACAGTGAAAGCTTCCTCCCATAATGGCTTCGGTGTTGACAAAAAAGCAACAACAAAAACTTGTGGTGAACATGACCGCCTCCTACCCGCTCCCATCATCACTTTTCTGTCTCTTCCCTTTTTCCTTTTCCTTCTGGTCGCTACAAGAGGAACTTTTTTTTTCGAGAACCTGATCTAATTGGTGATATGAATTTTGACCAAACATCGAAATATGTGTGTGTGTGTGTGTGTGTGTGTGTGTGTGTGTGTGTGTGTGTGTGTGTGTGTGTGTGTGTGTGTGTGTGTGTGTGTGTTCACTAAGAGATAACCATTTCACCATGTCAGTTCCAGTGATTGTACAATTATTAGCACTACCCGCTATTGTCCGTTCCTCCGTATTGTAGAGGAAGAAGGAGAAGAAGAAGAAGAAGAAGAAGAAGAAGAAGAAGAAGAAGAAGAGGGGGGGAATAAAGTAGAGGAGTAGTGGAGGTAATATTAGTAGTAAGAGGACAAAGAGGAGTAACAGGAGATGAAGGAGGAGGAGTAGGAGGAATAACAGAAGGAAGAGGAACAGTAAGAGAATAGAGATACTCACGGTGCGGAAGACTGACCGACTATCCATTAGGCGTAGTAATTTTTATATAACCCTCGTAATTATATCCCAAGACGTCTGGTAATCAACATAAGTAGATTCTTAGTGTCAGTATTGGGTCCTGATCTGACAAGTGTTGGCCAATACCTCCCTCACGACCTGGGGATGGGGGCCACAAATGTTCCTACGAGGTTTTATTTTATTTATTTTTTACATAAACAAGAGAGTTATCCAAGAGGGCAGTCAATATTACCCCGAGCCTTGACCTATGAGTGGGGAGGTGAGGTGAAGGTGATGCTAAGGTCTCATGTATTTTATTGCACATTAAAGATCTATTATATAGTTGATATGTGTGCAATCACCCAGCACATTATCTTACCCCCGAAAAAAAAATTGTCGACCTGGCTTTACATGTCGACTGCGGCCACATGTTTTATAATCCACGTTTTTAAAAAGCGTAAATATATGCTAATTGGTGGGGAAATTGGCCTAATTTGGTTATTAGTGTCAAACTTTGCATAAATCTCACGGTTAACAAATTCCTTATTTTTAAACTGATGGGTGTAATATACTACTCTATGTGTGTGTGTGTGTGTGTGTGTGTGTGTGTGTGTGTGTGTGTGTGTGTGTGTGTGTGTGTGTAATAATAATAATAAATAATAATTAACGGTTTATTGAAAGAGCTTGGCAGCCAGAAGGCTGAAAATATGTGTGTGTGTGTGTGTGTGTGTGTGTGTGTGTGTGTGTGTGTGTGTGTGTGTGTGTGTGTGTGTGTGTGTGTGTGTGTGTGTTACAGAACCTCAAACCAATAATTAGGTCATAATACTTTGAACCTCATCCAACCCAATTTTCAAAGGTTCACACGGGTCAATTTTTTTCCCTTAAGAGACGCCCTAGAATCTACAACACGGAAACATGTCTCCAGCCGAGTTCTGTGTATCCCCGGGAAGGGAACAATTGACGAAAAAAAAAGAAGCTTATGTCTATAGTCTCGCCTCCAGGACAGCTGAGGATGCATCGAAACTAATGTTGATTGACAGCATATTATCTGTATTCCACCTGAGTCGTTCTGCCCTATGGTTGTGGGGATTACTGTGTGTGTGTATGTGCGTTAGGGGATGTCGGGTGTGTGTGTGTATGGGGGTAAATGTGTGGGTGTAAGTGTGTGTGTGTGAAGGGATGTTGGGGGTGTGTTTGGTGAAATGTTGTGGGGGATGGATGGCGTGTGGATGAATGGTGTGTGGATGGATGGTGTGTGGATGAATGGTGTGTGGATGGATGGTGTGTGGATGGATGTTGTGGGGGATGGATGGCGTGTGGATGAATGGTGTGTGGATGGATGGTGTGTGGATGGATTAGTGTGTGGATGTGTGTGTTCAGAAGGTATTAGGATATATTATTCGTCTCGCATTTTAACTTTGAGACATTATTTTGTATCCATTTTCTCTCCGCTTATTTACAAAGACTATAAACGTTTCGACCTCTCTATACTGCATCAAGCAATATTGTTTTTCTTAGGTTAGGTTAGGTAGATTTTAGTGTGCCAACAGTCAGGTAGATGGTGTGGTGCCAACAGTCAGGTAGATGGTGGGGTGCCAACAGTCAGGTAGATGGCAAAGGACAGACAAGCCAGGTGGGCACACACACAAGACAATTTAGGTACATGGCGGCTGAGCCAACCTGGAGTTGAGCATGAATATGTATTTATGTTAATGACCTGATGAGGACTGCTGGGTGTACCCTAGGTAAGGTGTTGCCAGAGAAGGGGTGTAACCTAGAGAAGGGTGTAGCCTAGGGCAGGATGTAGCCTGAGTAGAATGTAGCTAAGGGGGGGATGTTGCCTTCGGGAGATTGTAGCCAAGGGTAGGGTGTAGCCTAGGGCAGAGTGTAGCCTATGGGAGGGAATAGTCTTGGGGTGTATGTAGCCAAGGGTAGGGTGTAGCCTAGGGCAGAGTGTAGCCTATGGGAGGGAATAGTCTTGGGGTGTATGTAGCCAAGGGTAGGGTGTAGCCTAGGGCAGAGTATAGCCTATGGGAGGGAATAGTCTTGGGGCTGTATGTACCCAAGGGTTGTTATTCGCCATCAAGAGACACGACTATTGTCAACAAACCCTCGTGTATATATATAAGGCCTTCCATCCCAGAGTAACACAACACACCTGAGGAAGTTTACCTGGCTGTTCCCTGACAACCAACTAGATCACTGAGAAGTATATATGATCCTTCACTCTTATAGAGAAATAAATGGAAGAGGGAAAGATTACTCTGCCTTACCCTTACATATTCGAGTTTATTCTGGGTAATGTGTTTAGGACGCTCTTTGGGTCCATCGATGGGTCCTGACGCTCAT